>NC_028645.1:80082080-80090702 GCF_001406875.1 Solanum pennellii
TGATACGTACTTGGAAATAAGCAGATCATAGATAAGTTTTTTCATGCCTTGACTCTCCCTCGGTTCGTTCGGGAATCATGGTAGTCTTTTCATGGAGATTATTGGGAACGGAAATGTGCCTGGGGTTAAGAACAACGAGAAAACTGCCTTCTGTCTGTTGCCATGGAATGTATAGGTAGGGATTGTTTTATGCTTGGAAAGCCCGTTCCGCGCTCTCTATCCCCTTTTTTTGGGGTCCCCATGAACCGCTTTTTAGTATTCGTGTTCGCCTTCGCTCCGCACCTTCCCTTCCACACGGAAGGATCATGGGGTTCTCCCAACATACATATCCGGGGGTGCAACTGTTTAGTAGGCAAGGATCGGAACGGGCGGATCCCAGGTCGAATTCCTGATCTATTCGTTTCAGCCTTAGAGGATTGAGCTTTTTGAGAGCACCGCACTGCGATTGAATGGCGGATTTCAATGATGAAGAGAAAAGTCTAGTTCTCTTTTCATTTGAAAGGGGAATGGATGTCTTATTGAGAGTGATTACGGAAGAACCTTTTCATAGAGGAGAGCGATAGGCCGGTTTGAAGAGCAAGCTTGAAAATAAATGGAGAGGTCATTCATTCATAGCAGAAAAAGCGCTCACTCACTCGTATCTGAAAAGGCAGGCGGGGGGCTCTCTATCCTGAAGATAATATTTTTTTCATTCTTAAAAGCCTTCTTTCATAGATAATCAGTAGTATTCCTCTCGCTAGCTATTCTGAGTAAGAGGGGGAGGACTTGATGTGACTACTATTAGACCTCCAACCCCGAGAGACTCTACAATCATTATGGGCGGATAACCCTTTCCCTTCCCTTCTATAGAGAGGTTGCCCCTTTCTCCCCGGGTAGTTCACTCACTCCCAGTGCCTACCATTTCTATATACTTTTGAAAAAAAGAGAGGTAGGGCTAGGAGCTCAATATTGGAAGAGCGCCCCCTCTTTTCTTCGGGAAATCGAGTTAGCTGGGCTGGTTCCCTGTCCCCGATATGTAACGAAAAGATTGATGGGTTTACCGCATTCATTCATGAAAGCACTAGCCTCTCTCTGGTGGGCCTTTACCTTTCAAATAGAAGAGGGGGGTAGTCGCAGCAGGAGAAGCACCCCTAAACCCCTGAGATCACTCGACCCCGACCGGTCAATCTCCTGTCATTGCTATCTCGTGCGCGAAGGGTTGCTCATGCTTCCCAAACGTCACGCATTTTTTAGGTCATTAGTCAACAGCTCCCTGGACAGCGAAATAGGGGTGACTTCACATTGTTTCCTGACACGCCTATCTTTGTTTTAGGGAAATCCTCTCCCCGTTCAGGCGGATGCCGCACCTTGCGCTTGTGAATGAGTGTGATATATACCTCTTTGCTCAGCACGTGACTGTGTACCCCTAAAATGGAAGCTGCATGTCTTCGCCCGCTCCCGGTTCTCTATGCTCGGTTCCACAATCAATCCCAGATCCATCTATTTGAGGGAGGTCCAATTCCGCGCTCTTCTAATTGCTTAGAAGTAGAAGGGTTCAAGAACCCCTTTACATCTAGGGCTCATCGAAGCCCTATTCTGTGTATATTCAGGAACAGGGCTATCAAATGGTCGACTGCGAAACCCATCAGGGTTCCAAAATTGTATACTATTACGATGCCCTCGATCGGCGATCGTTCAACGGACTACTTTTGCGATGTCTGTCACATGAAGAAGCTCAGCAAGCCTTGCAAGAAGTACATGCTTTACTAATAGGGGCATAGTAATAGTTGTTTGCTGGGTTGGTTTTGCTCTCTACCTTCTCACGGTGGGATGGAAACAAGAGAGGTCAACTGGAGTGGAAGCCAAAAGACGGGGCCGAGAATCTGTGATCGATCCGAAGAACCACTCCCAGATACGATTCTGCTCCCCCTTCGTACTACCATGAGATTCTTGCCCGGCTTTCTTTCGGCTTAAGAAGGCTGCGGTGAGAATGAGAATCACTTCGGAACTCTAGGGGAATGGGCGTTTTAGGGTAGGGCGGGATCTAAAAGCTCTCCAACGTGTTGCGGAGCCTTCGGCCGTGAGAGGGCTGAAAAGGAAGCTCGAACGAAGTGAGAGGGTGGATGTAATTCAGCTCGAACGAAGTGAGAGGGTATGAATTCCTAAATCCATTTACCTCGACCAGGATCAACTCCTTCTATGCCCCAGGAAAAGGCGAAAAGTAAAGCAGTCATCAAGCCAGAGCTAGTTTCACAGCTACCGATTCGCACCCGCGGGTCAAAGAAGACCAATAAAATCTCGATTCAGCATAAGCAAGGGATGAGAGAGGCCTTACGAGGGCTCTTTCCCACTTAATAGATTCATTCCTTCGTTACGGCGGTTGTGGGTACCTGCCGTTCAGAGATGCTATCAGAGTAGGAAAGTTAGCCAAGTTCTCCTGCCTAGTTTAGATAAAGCACCCCTTATCGCCCCACGGCATCTGGTTAGGACACAAAGCTTATTCTATTCCAAAAATAGCGGATTCTATAACAGCATTCTGCCTTTTCGAAGACAGAGCACTCGTGGCACACACTTGGCCCTTTGCCTTAGAAAGAGTTCAACCCACTTGAAAGAGGAAAGGGGAGTAGGCATAGTACCGGAAAGTACGGATTCGGGGTTCATCCCTCAATCAAGCGCTACTTGAAAGTCAGGATAGATTCCACTCTCAGTTAGTACGTACCTTTTTTTTTTAAGCAAGAACTCTTAATCGTTCGTATCCCATACCTATGGGCTACTTCACTGAGACGATGGTCGGAGTTTACAAGCTGCTTTGATAGAAGCAGGTTAAGAAAGATAGCTGAAAGTGCTAGCATAAGGAAGAGATTCTATGGATGGAAAGAGGCCCTTCCTTGCTTTCAAGGTTTCGGCATTAAAAGTCAAAGGATTCTTTGTTTAAGTTTAATAATAAAGTAAAGGAAATCGGCCTGCTCTTCTCTCTTTTCTCTATTGAACTATGGAAAGCACTTTATAGTAGCGACACGGATTCACCACAACTTATGACTTCGCCAATGGGGCAAACGAAGGCTAACCCGTTCTGGTTGTTATGACTGGCAAGAATCGGTAGGTTCTTTCAGTGCGCTTTGGTCCTTCTTACAGAGACTATCCTTTGTATAAGTTATGATCCATCCAAGGAATGAGCTTCCCCAGAGTAAAATCCCGTGGACTACAAGGAAAAGATAGAATCTCGCCCGGCAACAGCAGCTGATTCAATAGCAGATGGTCTTGGAAAGAACCTTTCATTCGATGCTTCTGATTCAACTCCCAGACAACCAAGGAAGTATGCGCGAAGATAGGGTTAGCCCCTGCGGCAAGCATTATCCGGGAACGATTATCCAGGAACTGGAAGATGGTTGGCGTGACACACCTAAATCCCCCACAATCAATCCACAAGGCTTCAGGCGACTGGAGCAACCTTTGAAGGCGATCAGCCTTGTTCACCCTTTCAGCTAAGTATCCCGCTTTTTCCTCGAGGAGAGCCGAGATTCAAAATATGTTGGCCTTCATCGCCTTAAGGAAATCTATCCGAAGAGCCTACCCTATAATAGATTCAGATAAAGCCGCGCTTGGAAGATTTCTTTCTCAATCATGNATTCTCAGGCCCTAGCCCGAAATTCTTACTTCATTCATCACAGTTCCAGGCCCGTAGGAATGGCTTTCTCCTTCTCCAATTGTCGGGAGAGGTTTTCCGCTCCGGTCGTCCGGAATTTTTTTTCGTAAAAAAGAAAGTAAAAAACAAGTGAGGAACCCTGGAAATAAAATGTTTGTTCCGATAACGGGAAAGTTTATCCCTCTGATCTTAGTTGCGGCCCCCCGATCAAACTAGAGCGTAAGGGCGCTTTTTTGTTTGCATGAGTCCCGGCTTCTTTCCAACGGGCAGATGACATCTCTTGCCTGGTGAATCAGCATGTTCTAACACGTGTTGTTTGGTGTGAGTATGTATTTCATATTCGTTACAGGCCAATCGGGGCTAAAGAAGGTCCAACAACGTGCGATATGTGGATTTGATTCACCCTTAGTAATGAGAGGATTGGTCCTCTCATACCAGTGAATTGGGTCGCATACATTGGAGCAAGAGAGTACTGGCTCGCCGCTGTGGATGTAGGTGTTCCCATGAAACGAACCGGTGCCACATTCCGCTAGGATACTGGCTGGAGTTGGTCTCACCGTAGTGACGAGAGTTCCAGCTCGATGAATCACCCATTCCCTCTGTATGTCCAAGCGCCATCCACTTGTGAATACAACAACCTGCCCACCGTAATCAAGTAAGAGTTTCAATATTCACTAAGCTTCCTTTCAATTATCCCTATAATAAGGAAGACATAGTGCTTGTTGATGGCCACGATTCCAATATGGCCCTCTGACCTTTTTTCCCGTGAATAGCTCGGTTTATGTGCGTCTTAATCATGGCCACTAATCGACCGGTCACACTGGTCAGCGGCATTCATTCAGTTGTCCTGTTCAGATGGATGAGACAGTTCCCACTTGAAGCATGCTTCAAGTCTAGCTTTGAGACATTTACTGCAACCGGAACCTTCATTCCTTATTGTTGCAATTCCATGCTAGCAAGTTAGTTTCATGTCGACTTGCGGAACAATCACATCAATATACACGAAAATCGAAATTGGAACTGGAACTTGATAACGAACCTGGACTAACCCAGATAGAGTCGTGGACAACATGAATTCGTGACATACCGAGATTGATTCATTTCATCGATGGAAATGAGTCAAGTTACCTAACGTGACACACTATATACATCAGCAGAGATCACTACGGATTTGAACTTTAGCACCCCCTCTTGCTTGTTATTGTTAGGGGTAGATGAACAGAGCAGAACGACTTCTCGCTATGTTGTGCCTAGTAGTACCCGAAGCATTGACATTGAAAGAAGTCCCTCAAGCATTTAAAAAAGAACAAAGACAAGGGTTATACCTATTGGAGAATCCTTACTAGTCTCATCGATTACTCAAAATTCCACTCATACACAGGAAAGGAAAGAGATTGATACTTATACTGATATCGAGCTGGAAGAGCACTGGATAGAGACTATAGGGTCTCATCCCTGCTTCAACCAAGAGATAGGGAGACAGCATCGTAGCATGAAATGAGCCAATGCCAAGTGCTCTCTTTGTTTGCCGCTCCTCTTCTTCCAAGGCATTGAATAAATGAAGAGAGTGACCCTAGAAGAGGAGGCAATCTCTGACATTTTACTTATACTTTACTCTCAACTTTGAGAATTTCAACTTATATCAGAGCAGGGAAAGCGGAGATGCTGGTAATTATATACGTAGTAATGAATGCCCGACCTTTCTAGTGGAGCAATCCTATGGTTAGGAACGTGACACATCAATCCTTTGTACCGAAGTAAGGTTGACTGCGGACGATAGTTATACGTCCGCCAGCAGTCAAGATTGAGAAATTGTACAGATTCCATTCGACGATTCATGTCTTCATTGGTAACTAATCACCTTTGGGTAGAAGCATGGTAACAAAAAGAAGAACGTCAGCCTTGAGGGTCTTCTAACTGAAGATAAAGGACTGGTAATTGAATCAATAACCGTAGTTACTAGACTAGCACTTAAATTAGCTGTGACAGTATCTGTTGGTGCGTCTTATATGTTTGATCTTAATGCCATTGAACAGAGGATCTTAATGCTTGCTTGGAGAGCGCAAATCCTTACGCGGTAAATCAATAGCATTGGATTTAGTTCTTTCCTTCTTTCTTACTTAAACTCCTATTGAATTTACTTTGTAATATTTTTAATGAGGAAAGGAAAATTATTGCTATGATTTATTTACGTGTGAGATAAAGATATTGTTTTGCATCAACTATTTCATTTGATTTTAACATATTATTGTAAATAATGTCTTTTATTTTTCCAATTATTTACTAATCGTATTTATATCAAGTATTTTTTTCTTAATTTTGTTGTAAGTAACGTAACTCAAAATTTAAGATTTCAAGAAGGTTTTTCTATAAATGTTCTTTGGATGATATAATAGTTTGCTCTAATATTATATAAACTTAAACTTCAATTCAATTTACCTGTAATATCTTTTATGTGATATGATATTGTAAATCTTCTTTTCAATTCAATTTATCTGTAATATCTTTTATGTGATATGATATTGTAAATCTTCTTTACTCTATCGTTGTATCGTAAAAACTTATTGGCAACCAATATTTACACCAAGCATGCCAAGATATGCATAACATGTATTTGCACATCGACTTTTAGAACTTAATCATGATTAACACTACAACAAAAATGACCATTAGCGACATTTAATTTTTAATTGTCGCTAAATATGTATTTCTAGCGGCAATTGTCACTCTTTGTATATGCCCCTGAAGCCTTTAGCGATATTGGTTCTAATGTCACTTTAACTAATGTCTGTAAAGACGTTAGCTCTCTTTATTAGTGTCAATATTTAATGCAGCGAAAAATTATTTTAGGTGTAGTGTAACTAACCTGCACTTTTAACTTATTGAATAACTAGACTATAATAAATTTATATGATTATGATAAATATCGGGATAAGTATTTATTGTTAATGTATCAAAAAAAACTTTTACAAAAATTGTACTAGCGACTCGCCTACTCCTCTTGTTCCTAGTTATTTGTTCAAATTTTTTTTTTATTTGTCCCTTATTATTTGTTTATTTTGGCAAATTCAAAAAGGATAATTTTTTTTATCTATTATATCCTCAATTAATTACTTTGAAAAAGATAGAAGATCTTGAAAATTTTAAACGTTTAATTCATCCACTTCATAATTAATAGAGGTAAAATGGTAAAACTCACTATATCAATCAATATTTTATTAAGGGAAAGGTCTGAAATATATTCGAAGACCAGAATTGTTATTACGATACCAAACTTTGGAAAATGACCTTTTACCCCCTTGCACTATTTAATAGTATATTTTAAAGATATATATGTGATCATGTGGACATAAAAAAGTATTGCACAATTATAATAGTAATGTGTCCACGTGGGCACATATATACCTTTAAAATACACTATCAAATAATTTAGGGGGTAAAAAATACCCTATAAAATAGTTCAGGGGGTAAAAGGTCCTCCATAAAGTTTGGTTAACAACAATTCCGTCCAAAATTTGAAATATTTTTCAGTTTTTTCTCAGTTTTATTAATAGAGTATTTGATATTGACTTAATTAATAATGTTGCTATTTATTTGGATCTACGAATTATGATAGGAGAAAGGGTAGAAGTTTGCTTCTTTTTTTTTTCTTTTTCCGATTTAAACAAACTATTGAAAGGAAGGAAGTTGATTAATTAGCAATGTTTCACATTTGTAGATATGCATTTTGTTTAACTAAAAATAAACACAATTTAATTCTTAGTTTTATTATTAGCATTTGCAAAGTAATAGTGCACAAATAACCACTTTTAGGGCCACTATTTAAGAAATAGTCAATATAAGCAACATATTTAAACTTTAGCAACCCGTCTGACTTAATATGTCTTCTTTTTGACTTAATATACGTCAAACTGATCTTGGTGAGAAGAATTAATAAATAGAATGAAAAGGTTTTATACTCAACTCATGATTATTATTTTTTCTTATAAAACTTCAAATCATGAAAATTCTACAATAATTTTATCATTCACTAAGGAGTTTGCTTCCAAATAATGTGTTCATGACTTTCAATATATTTAATTTGTGATAGAGAAGTATTATTCCATTTGAACATAACACAATTACCTTCAGACAATATGCATAGTCCATCTTCACGTATTTTCCAATTACAATAATATATTCCAGTAGCCATGTAACACATACTTACGTCATTCAAGTCAAATAACTTGAAAAATCCGTATTTATTTTCTAATCTCAAATCACAAAAAAGTGTGTTATTTATTCCGGGAATAATGCTTTCAAAGAAATTATCAATCGCTCTTGGTTTTATTAAGGACTCACCGCGATCTACCCCATATACGTAACATCTTGTTGCAACAGGACTTGGAGTTTGATTTTCAATGTATACGATAAAAAAATAAGGGCTTTGTGAATTAGATGATAAAATACTAAGTAGGAAGATGCAAAGGAAAAGTTTATGATGATGATGTGATGAGGAAATCATAGTGATTTTTTTTTTTTAAAAAAAAAGAGTTAATTTGTAGTTGTTATGCTTGTGGCTTTTGCTTGGTAATGAAGGCCACAATTTATAGTAATTTATTTAAGTGTGAGATTACATCAACTTCTTCAATCTTCATTTAGGGTGTGTTTGGTATGAAGGAAAATGTTTTTCATGAAAAATCTTCTCCTAGAAAATGTTTTTCTGGAAAACAAGTAGATTTTGGACTTATTTTTTGATGTTTGATTGATGAGTAGAAAATATTTTTTGAAAATGATTTTTAGTGTTTGATTTATGAATGTAAAATGTTTTTGAGAGACATCTTTTATTTTTACTAGAGTAGAAAATAATTTATGAAATTGAAAATATTTTTTAAAAACAATTTTTATTTGGGGTGGTGGTGGGGGCAGGAGGAAGGGGTTAGGAGTGAAAAAATAAAAATTTGAACTTTATAGTATTTTTAAAAAACAAAATTAATTTTTTAGGGGGTTGGGGGTGG
>NC_028645.1:80091411-80188811 GCF_001406875.1 Solanum pennellii
GGGGGAGGGCTGGCCGGTGGTGGGTGGGTGGGGGTCAGAGATCGGGTAAAAAAAATAAAATTTTAAAATTGATTTTTTTTTAAATTGTTGTTTTTCCAAAGAAAATGTAATTTAAAATTGGATGAGAGTTTTGGAAAATGTTTTCCTTAATTTTTGAAGGGAAGTCATTTTTCTTAATTTTGAGGAAAATGAGTTGATTTGGAAAACATTTTCCAAAACTTGTATCTCAACCAAACATGAGAAAATAAAAAAAACATTTTCCAGAAAATATTTTCCTTCGCACCAAACACACTCTTAATGACAAAGGATCATTGTAAACATATATTTTATTTGAAAGTTCAAAAGAACATGTGAATGCAAATTAATATTTATAAAAGAAATACGAAGGTATGTGCTTTATTAATGCAGTGTTATGGAATATTTTAAAAATATAATCTGTTTATTTGGTAAGGCTGGATAAGAGTTGTGAAAATTTTAACAAGTTATCCAAATTATGAAATTTCATGTTTATGAGGGGAAAAAAAATCATTTAAGAATTTTAAACAACATGTTCAAGAAAAACTTCAATTTCAAATCATGTCTAAAAGGACGCTCAATGTGAATAAGAAAATACAGTATTGAAGTATTTTTATTTTTTTGTGTAGATTACCTATCTTATTTTTTATCTAATTACTTATTAATCCCACTTATCAAACTAATGGAGTTTAAGTAGTATTATATTATTTGTGTGAATTGTAGCTAATAATATATCTTATTTCTGAAATTTTAAATTTCATATTTTTTTAAAAAAATCTATAAATATATTTTTGTATCGGTGTTGACTTAATTAAATGTTGCCCTTACTTGGAGCCATGAATTATGTTAGGAGAAAGGTAGAAGTTTTACTTTTTCATATCGATTTAAATATTAAACAAAACATAAAAGGAAATAAATTAATTAAGTTTCCTAATCAACAATGTTTAACATTGGCAGATATGCATTTATTTTTTGTTTAATTTAAACACGAAATAAGCACCTAACAAATCAAACATAAACGAAATATATGTGAACACGTTTTTGCAAATATTTTGTAGTTGAACTTTCCACAAGTAGTACACTATTTTAGGGCTACTCTATTTAATTTGTTGTGGTTGGGCGATTGGCCACGGAAAAAAAATTAAAAAAATAGGAGTAAAAAATTTATATGAAAAAATTTAAAATTAGACTGTAACTGTGTCTGATTATATTTTTGTAAGTTTAAAATGAAAATTTTAAAATTAGAATGTAATTTATATGAAAATGATATTTTATAGGGATATTGTTCTGGATAATATTCCAATTCCGGTAGCATTTGTTGATACGATACTAAACTTTCATATGGACTTATTACCTTCATGAACTATTTAATAGTATAATTTTTTATCCTCTGTACTATTTAATAGTGTATTTTAAAGATATATATGTGTCCATGTAAACATAATACTATTTATAATTTCACATTATTTTTAAGTCCACGTGGCAAATATATATCTTTCAAATATGGTATTAAATAGTCTAGGGAGGTAATAGGTCCTCATGAAAGTTTTATATCGCACAACAAATTCGATCAAAGTTGAGATACTTTTCAGACCCTTATTCCTATATTATATAAATATAATTAGGATAAATTTGATAAAAGAAAAAATATAAAAGGGGTAAAGTAAAGAGCAACTTTCACATATAACAAACATAAAAATCATATTTGTATGTTATAACTATAGTTTGCATTATTGCGCTATATAACAAATTTTATGTTTGCTATGAAGCTTTTGATTTGTATAATTCGCTAGATACATCCAATTTGATATAAATTGCTCAATTTTGTATAAATTCATTTATACATTGTAATTTGTATAATAAAATACGTACTTGTATAACTATAAGAGTGTATAGGACGAAATATATTTATTTGTATTTGTATATATATTTTTCTCTCGATTTAATACAAATACAAACACATTTTATACATTTATATACCGAATGAGTAATTGTATACAAAAAATGACTAATTATATACCGAATCAGATGAAAAAATAGGATGTTTGCTGCAAATTACAATAAAATAAACTATGGTTATAACATTTAATTTGAATTAATAATTTGTTATTTTATACAATTTACCTAAAGTGAAATCCAGTTTTTGGATTATTTTGAATTCCAATAATTACTTCTAGTTGTATTTAAATTTTGATGATCAGATGCTTTCTATCATGTAAAATGCATTCATCCCCTCTCGGACACTTCCATCTCATTAAGTAAGCAGACAATCAAAAAATGTATTCGAAAGCAATGAACATATCAAGGAAGTTGAGCATATATCCAGGAATACAGTTTAGTATCTACTCTCTCTGTCCCAATTTTGCGATATTTTTCGTTTTTCGAGAGTCAAACAATTTAAGTTTGATCAGAAATTTGCACATGAAATCTTTAATTTTTTTGAAATGAAATTTATATATTTATAAACTACGTAAAAACACTATGAGTCACAACAATAGATAATTCAAAATGCTTAAAAGATTTATGAAAAATTTACGATCAAAATCAGACTTAGTTGAATCTCAAAATTCAAAAAGTACCATATTATTAAAATGGAGGAAGTACTATTTTAAGAAAATAGAAGTACATATTTGACCAAACATGACAGGGTTTTTGGAACCTAAACATGATATTTTATATTACTAAAGAGAAAAGACATAAAGTGACATCTTAAGTTGTTTTGAATTTTTAAAAAAACATCTTAACTGTACGGATATTCTATTACCTCTCTAAACAATTTCGATAATATATTATTACAACATTTTTCGACCAATACTAGATTTTAAATAGCAAATGGTTATCACACACCAATCATTGTGTGACACGTGTTAATTGAATTTGAAATATATATATACATATTTTTAATTTTAAGTTTTCTTTATTTCTCTCTCTTACTTTTTGACTTATTTTAATTTTATTGCTTTAATTTTAATTTCACTTTAAATTCTTTATCTTTCACCCCTACTTTTAAGTTACCCTTCTCTTAATTTTTTTTTCCCTTCTTCTTCTTCACCTCCCACCCTCATCTCACCCCACCCCTACGTCAAGCTGAGCCCCTCCATTTTTTTTCTTCTTCTTAGGTCAAATTTCTTTTTTCAAAATTATACTATTTTCTAGTTTTTGTGATATTGATAACAAAAAACTAATTATTTTTTTAAGAAAATTAAAATTTTGAAGGTATCACCAATTAATTTATCTCATTTAATATAACTTCAAAACTAGAAATGATAATTTTGTAAGAATCAAAATTCTCCGAAGATTGAAAAAATTTAAGTGAAATTTGGATTTTAAAAAGTAAATAATACCTACTAATCATCTTGAAATCTAATGGGTTATCAAATTGTTCGAAATGTAAAAAAATATTTAGATGCAATCTTAAAGGTGAAGAGAGTTAAAATAATAGTAGTAAAAAAAGGAGGTAGAGTTGTGATAAAAAATGATATTGAAAGTGAAAAGTTACCATGAAAATGACAATGAATTTTTATGAAGGAGAAAGAAAGAAGAAAAGAAAATTAATAAAGAGAATTAGTTAAAATAATAAGAAAGAAGAAATAAAATTTTATAACAAAATACTTGTAAAAATAAAATTATATTCATTTTTTAGTTTGTTCATACTCTTTAAGAGAGTGCATACACTCTTCTAACAGGTGGACAAAAAATAATGTAATAATATCAGTTCAGAATTATTTAGGGGGATAATAGGACATTTACATAATTCAAATATTTTTTTCAGAGTTAGTAACAACTTTAAGTATCATTTTATATCTTTTCTCTATTACTAAATTAAAAAATTAATTATTCGTATGTGTAATGTGTTACGTTGCTTCGTAGCACTGAGTTACCTATATGCTTACGTAATTAAGCTGAACCCAAACAAATAGTAATTAAATATATAATTAATTAATAAGTCTTGAATCTTGGTGATCATTGACTACCTTAGACGACTAATTGAATTATAATAATAATACTAAACGAAAAAAATTTTTAGCCAGCAAATTTGATTAAAATGATACAATAAAATATT
Source organism: Solanum pennellii (assembly GCF_001406875.1). Classification (NCBI taxonomy): domain Eukaryota; kingdom Viridiplantae; phylum Streptophyta; class Magnoliopsida; order Solanales; family Solanaceae; genus Solanum; species Solanum pennellii. The sequence goes on from NC_028645.1 coordinate 80,095,490, forward strand.
TCGTATTATGTTATTTTATCTTTTAAAATATTTTTATCCTTTTAATTTTAATATCTTTTAATTAAAAATAGAAAAAAGATTGATTTATTTTAAAATAAAAAAGACATTATAAACCAATATTTTTGGCCATGTAGCATTACCCTGATAGTAATTACTCTGGTGTTGTTTGAAAGTTTTTTATTTTTTATAATTATGGTGTTCGAGCTAGTTTTTATAGATCTCAACTATTTTTATGGGATATCTGACATCTCCTACCAGCAACAATTACCAGATAACTTTGTTTACCAAAGATATGAATAAACGACAAGAACTATCTAAAAGAAAATTATCTTCACTGAAATTTGATCAGATATCTAAACCCCACTTCATTAACCACGAAGCCATATCTGATATTATTTAATGTTTTAATTTGGTCATTATATCATTATTATTTTGCAAGACAAGTGTCTTACCTAATGAAGACCACATTTGAATTTTGCCGTAATATTGAACAAGGTTCATGATTTGGATAAAAATAAGTGTGTGCGCTGAATAATAAGAGGGTATTATGTCACTTTCCTATGTAAACAGAAATTACTATATAGTATTTATTTGTGCAATTTTCAATGCAATATAAAAAGTTGATTCGTGGAAAGTGACAAAGTACATAACAATAATATAAAGACAAGGTAAAGACAAAACTTCCACTTGGATGAAATCTTTATTATATCATAAAAGTAATTGATTAAAGAATACCACAATTTTAAAGTAGAAAAATGTCAAAAATGATCCAGTGTTTAATATAGGTTCAAAATAGACCCTAAAGTATGCTCTGAATAATTTTGATCCTTTAAATATGTTAAAAGCTAATATTTTAGGTCTTTCGTCAAATATGTAACATGTTAAATTCGACATAAACTATGGAGAGTAAGGATTTAATTTTAAAAATGCAATATTTCATTAGACTGTAGAAATTATAATAAAAAAAATTATACTGAAATTCAAACTAAAAAAATAGATCAATATAACGAAAATTATACATAGAAAACAACATATAATAACCACTCCCCTTTCCATTTTTGTCAAATCTAACAAATAGAGCTTGTTATATATGTCATGGAGATAAAAAAAAGTGTGTTGATTTTTTACAAACTTTAATAGACCAATACTATTAAAACATACTTTAAGAGACTATTTTGAACTTAGTGTCAAACATAAAGGACCATTTTGTCATTTGCCTAAAAGATTGTTCTTAGTTATTCCCTCCGTTTAAAAAAAGATAACCTAGTTTGACTTAAAACGAAGTTTAAGAAAAAAAAAAGAAGATTTTTTAATATTATGATTCTAAACTAAAATTATGTCAAATGTATCAAAATGCCCTTTAATTTTGTGGTCTTAAATATGCCACGTGAAAAGTTAAAATTAAAGTATTGAAACAGACAAAAAAAAATAAAGACATTTTTTTTGAAACGGAGGAAGCAGTAATTACGAAATGATTGTCTTGTCCTTCTGTTTGGATAAAATTATGCATTTTTTCCATAATCCTTTCATGATTAACACTAATATAAAGCACTAACCAACAAAATAAAATATAATCTAACATGCCCGAATCTACATCCTAAGGGTCGTTTACTATTCACATTAAAAAGAAGTTATATACCCCTTCATCTTAAAATATATGTTATTCTTTCTAAAATTTAATTTGATCAAAATTGAATGTTAAAAACTATAAAAATATACTGTAAATTATCAATTTCTTTTATATTAATATAATTAAATACATTTAAAATATTGATTAAAATTTATGTAATTTGATTTTAAAGAAAAAAAAAAAGATACATTTTTAAACGGACAAAATATGAATCATGTTTAATTACCAAGGAAACCAGAATTATGTTTAATTTATCTGATTTTTTCAGATTAATAGAGTTTATTATTTAAAAAAAAACGAACAATATTTACTTCTGAATGACAAGATGCAACACAAGGAACTCATGATTAAAAAGTTGAATATATATATATATAACATATACTGAAGCAAAAATGCAACAAAAAAGAAAAACTAATAATAGCAAATATTCCACAAAAAAGAAATACTATTGCAGTAGATTTTATCCCATTTATAGAGGGATCAGAATCTAGAACTTCACATCTTTGACCATTTCACTTTGTACTTTACGATCTACGGCACTTGCATTATAACGGATCATAAAAAGAAAATATAATATGTCATAAAAAGAAAATATATGCGTGTGTTTTAATTTTGAACGTTTTCACGTAAATATTGAAGATTGAACAAATAGAAATATAGTACACATTAGTTTAGGAGTATCTTATATGAATTGTCATTAAGATTTGTGCGTTTATTTAATTTTGTTCGAGTATTAGTGCCTATTCGAATTGACTTATTTCAGATATTTTAAAATCAAAATAACTTTAAGCAATTTTGTAGTGCTTAAAATAAAATGAAATAATATTTATAAACATTTGCTTTCAAAACCAAAATAGCAAAAAAAATAAAATAAAATCAAGTTAAACAAGCTCTAGGTTTACTTGTACACATTCAAAAAGAGAGAACTTACATGTCAATTCAGACTAAGTTAAATACTTTCTCTGTTTCAAAAATGATACATAGATTGACTTGAAATGAAGTTTAAGAAAATAAAAAAGACTTTTAATCTTGTGGTTTAAATTAAAGTTATGATATACCAAAATGTCATTTAATCTTGTGATCTTAAACATGTCACGTGAAAAGTTAAAGTTACAATGTTATCAAAAAAGGAAAAGGATCATTCTTTTTAAACAAATTAAAATAGAAATATGATCATTTTTTTAAACAAATAGAATATTATGCCGTCACTACATTATATACGTTTTTTTTTGGAAAATCCAAGAAAAATGTCGTTATTTTAATTATGCATTGAATAAATTTGCTTTCCTATAATAAGTCACAAATCATATTTAACATAATTAACTACAATAATTATTTTCAAAACAATTTGATCATATTAATCCAAAACAATTGTGTCCAAGTTCACCCCCCCAAAAAAAAAATTAACAACAAATACTTCCAAAAAAATTCCAAGTCATTTTGCACTTAATCTTCCATTTTCTTCTCCTTTCTTTCACTATCAGTCCAAATATTTAGTATTTAATTCCCTTAGACCCCACCAACTTTCTTTTTCTCCATTTTAACTCCATTAAAAACCCAACTTTTTTTTTTCAAACCCCCAAACAGAGACGAGAAAGCCACTCTGTATCTCTCTAATGGCGACAATGGCTTCTCTGTTTCTCAAAACTCCAGGTCCATCTCAATCTTTACCCAAAACCCACAAAACCCATTTCGTTTTACCTCAAAATATCCCACTTTCATGGCGTTCCAAGTATCGGGCCGGGCCGTTGGCGGCGGCCCGAATCCGATGCGGGCTGATCGAGCCGGATGGTGGAAAACTTGTGGAGCTGGTAGTTGAGGAGCCACAAAGAGATTTGAAGAGGAGACAAGCTTTGTCTCTTCCACAGATCAAGTTATCGAAGATTGATATCCAATGGGTACATGTGCTCAGTGAAGGCTGGGCTAGTCCATTGAAAGGATTCATGAGAGAATCCGAGTTCCTCCAAACTCTTCATTTCAATTCGCTCCGATTAGGTGACGGCTCAGTCGTCAACATGTCGGTGCCGATTGTGCTCGCCATTGATGATTCGAATAAGAATAACATCGGTGATTCGAGCAGTGTTGCCCTTGTTGATGATAAGGACAATCCTATTGCCATTCTTAACGAGTAAGGACATTTCTGACAATTTTTGTTTCCTCTTCTTATACATTTTGGATTGATATTTTCGTGTTTAAGGCAATTTTTCTACCTTCAAATCAATTAGATGATCGACTAATTGATATGTTCATATATATCATACATCTCATTTTACCTGGCCCCATTTGATTTGACACCTTATTTAAGAAGAAAAAAAAAGAAGAAATTTTGAAACCTGTGAGGTTATATATTTGTGTGGTCGTAAATTATTTCAGGTAAAAAGAGATTTTTAAAGTTAAATTTCTTGTAATTATAAGAAATTGACATTTTTTTGGGACCATATAAAATGGGCAGGAGTGAATATGTACATAATTCGAATCAAAAGCAAAAACTTTGTTTATAATGTGATGCAACCCAAATGAAAAGTTTGTTCTCAAGCATTGGGAGTATATTGTATACCTTACATAACCTTGGAATTTAATAAGGAGTAACACAATGTGGAGTCTTTTTGATTATGTGATTTGATAAGTGGATTTTTAAAAATCAAACTTGTCTCTTATCAATTATCGTAATTCATAAAGTGGAATCTTGTTGCATGAGTATTTTCATGTTTGTAGATGGCAGTTAGGATAAGTAGGTAACATATTGTGAATTATTATTATCATTTCAGCATTTGAAACAAAGGTTACTTAGCATAACTTGGAACTCCTTGCTATGTGAATAGGCTAGTACTTCTGGGGTTACTTGTGTTATTTGAGGACATAATTGAGTTGGCATTTGCAATCGCTGCGTGTGTTAGAATATTTTGCTTTAGACATAAAGTACATACATATAATAGATGTAAGATGATCTATGATGATTCTATAGGTCCTTGATTTTGGGTCCAAATGGGTGGTACAGGCATCGTGTAATATGTATTGCTCCCAAATCTCTGTCATGTGTTGTCTGGACATAATTGTTATATGTTTGCTCAATGATTTTGTCTGCCCATGCTTTACTAGTGATATAACACTTGACCTCCTAGGCTCCTACCATGCTTGATTCATTTCATTTTCCAGTCTTTTTCACTATTAAAATGATAAGGACTGGTGTTACCATATATGGTTCTTGGATAGGATATTAGGTGCATCCTTATGGTCCCCCCTATTCATTTGATAAAGTGATCCTTATTTGAACAGAGACAAACACCACTACACGTCAATGACACACTCTTGTACACATCAATAACCCCTAACACTACTTGCATGGAAGAAAACAAAATGCCTGTACCATGCAGGACTACTTGCATAGGAGAAAAAGTAAAAGCTTGTACTGTTTCGGCCTTTCGGGTCAACCGTTGTTGTCAAGAAACTTTTTATAGGCATTTAAAAGACAACCAGGTTCATCTGTTGGATAACCTCGACGAAAATAACATCACATTATGTAGTTCCATGGATTATTTAAATTTAAGCGTCAATATATTAAAACAAACATTACCTTTCTAATCTGCAAGGAAGGTTGGGAAGTTGCTCGAAGAAAACTGAAGGAACAATTACATTATGTAGTTCCTTGCTTTGTGGCTTCCTTAGTGAAACCTTTTTACATTTTTGAATTGTATCTTAGTCATTGATGTCATGGATGTCCTTCAGTGTTTAGCAAATTGATTTACCTTACCTTTCTCTGGACTAACTGTTATTGTGCTTGTTATCTGCGTGCAAATTCAAGTAATCACTTATAATGCCCTCTTTCTTCATTTCATAATTTCAGTGTTGAGATCTACAAGCATAATAAAGAAGAACGGACAGCCAGAACTTGGGGAACCACTGCCCCAGGTTTACCTTATGCAGAGCAAGCAATAACTCATGCTGGAAACTGGCTAATTGGTGGTGATTTGGAAGTTATAGAACCAATCAAGTATCATGATGGTCTTGACAGGTTCCGGCTTTCCCCTGCTGAACTTCGAGATGAATTTACAAGGCGCAATGCAGATGCAGTGTTTGCTTTTCAACTCAGAAATCCAGTGCATAATGGCCATGCATTATTGATGACTGACACACGTCGTCGACTTCTTGAGATGGGATACAAGAATCCTGTCCTTTTGCTTCATCCTCTTGGAGGTTACACAAAGGCAGATGATGTTCCACTTGAGTGGCGAATGAAGCAACATGAGATGGTTTGTGCTCTTGGACATTAAGATGTTTTAATATTTTTCTTTAAACTTGCTATAAAAGAAAGCATTTAACAACCACCCGTACCCATTTTGTTCATAGTCCAAGCCGAAAAAACATGAGTTTTTTTTAAGTACTTGTCTGTTCAAGCTTACCCCAGCTAATTTGGGATTAAATTGGAGTAGTAGTTGTCGTATCTGTCATTCTGATTCTTATAGTATAGTGCTGCTTCTTAAAAGTTTTGTACAATGAACTCTTCTTAGGTACTTGAGGATGGGGTGCTTGATCCAGAGACCACCGTAGTCTCTATATTCCCATCTCCTATGCACTATGCTGGTCCAACAGAAGTCCAATGGCATGCAAAGGCTCGCATCAATGCAGGTGCTAATTTCTACATTGTGGGCCGTGATCCAGCTGGCATGGGCCATCCACTGGAGAAGAGGGATCTGTATGATGCAGATCATGGAAAGAAGGTACTCAGTATGGCTCCTGGGCTGGAGCGTCTGAATATCTTACCTTTCAAGGTATGACAACAATGACTTGTGGTGTAAAGTGCATTCTATATCATTTACTTTTTTTGACTACAATGTGAAATTTTTTGAATTTTCTGGCAGGTGGCTGCGTATGATAAGACTAAGAATGGAATGGCATTCTTTGATCCCTCTAGGCCTCAAGATTTTCTTTTCATATCAGGCACCAAGGTATCTTCTTTTCATTGTCTTACTCTGTTCTCTCCCCCCTCCCCCACCATACTCCTGACCGGAAGAAAAGTCCTCCAGTTCCACGCTATAGATAGAAGTATAGAAGACAATATTTGACATCGACTCCCAAGTAGTTAAAGTTTGAGTTGGATACAGTATGTATTCTGTAGAAAGGTCACTTAGCTATCTCCTGTATTTACTTTTAGGCTCAACTGTTTTTTGTCCTTCTTCCCAGATGCGAGCGCTTGCCAAGAACAAAGAGAGCCCTCCAGATGGTTTTATGTGCCCCGGTGGTTGGAAGGTCTTGGTGGACTACTATGATAGTTTGACTCCATCCGAGAATGGCAGCGTTCCTGAACCTGTCCCAGTTTGAAGTTATCATCATTATCAAGGTTTATGGCAATGTGTTTGGGAGAACCTTAAAAAAGATTAATGTAGCCCCAAGTTTGGTACTACATTCTTCTCAAAGGACAAAATAATAATAATTGAGACACAGGTATTGTTGGTGTGAGAAAAAGTGTCTCCATCTTGTAAATTATTAAGTACAAAACATGGCAACTTAACTTAGTCGACACATCTGTGTGGAGTTGTATCATAGGTTTGCTCTGTCATAAATATGAATTTCAGGTGTTCTGGTGTTATATCTTTGCATTGGTTCAAGAAAATGAACTATGTACCAGGTTTCAATTCAATGCATCAAACCGTTTGTTGCGAGGAGATATGATCCTTGCAGCCTTGCCCAACACATTTTCACCAAAAATATAACACTAAAGAAAGACAGTTTTATGAGCCAAAAAGAAAATACAAACAGATGTAAGTGTAATATAATGTACAAGCAAATATAGTAGAAATTGGTAAAGCAAACTTGCTATAACGTAACGCTTGATCTAAATCTGGAGTAACTAAAGTTTTGCCTGTTCCAACGACTGAACAAAGGCGTCTTTGGAACAGGTATGCATTTTATGAGCAAACTAACTGGCCATGATAAAGCAGCTATCCCAATACACACTTTCCACTGCATCCAATTCAATCTCTCAGTACATGCAAACCTTTTCAGCATTTCGATCATTGCAAACTGGATAACGACTATCATTCCTACAATCCCCCAAAATAACCTCTTTGTTTTTAGCTCTCTGATGAGACCCCCTTCGTACTTCCTCAGGTAGAATATGTTGCATAGTTGGCAGAGAACAAAGATGTTGAAGATCATCGTGTCCTTTTCCTTGTCGCTTAATTGGTATCCTGATTCACCTGTGAATTGGATGGTAAGCAACACTGAGATCAGGTACAATGCTTGTCCCAATATGTTTCTCCACATAATATTGGTTATGAATGGTTCGTTTTGGTTGGTTGGTGGCTGCTGCATGAGCTTTGTTCCAGGCCCGTCAATAGTGAGAGCTACAGCTGCTAATGTACCAACCATCAGCTTTACCCAAAGTACCTGAAGCATTGCATAGGGAACATTGCCTGCTGAAATTACTGTGACAATGTTGATGGTCACGGGCTCGTTTGCTGAAATTGCTGTCACAAAGTCTATCACCAAAGAAGCGATGGTTGCTATTAGTTGGTACTGGGTGAATATCTGAACATTGTTGTATGTGGTTCGGCCCCAACTTAGGACTCTAGCTATGGAAGCAAAGTTATCATCCATGATGACAATATCCGAGCTGTTCCTTGCTGCATCGGTTCCTTGATTACCCAATGAAAGCCCCACATTGGCTTCTCTAAGAGCTTCTGCATCTTCCACTCTGTCTCCAGTAACTGCAACAACATGACCTTTCTTTTGCAAGCATCTTACCATTAGAAGCTTGTCCAGTGTTGAGGCTCTTGCGATCACACGAATGTTATCAACTTTCTCCAACCTTTCATCTTCAGTATATTCTTGGAATGTTGTTCCTTCAATGACTTCTCCAGTGGATGTGTTGTGAGGATCAATTATACCACAATCAACAGCTGATGCACGAGCCGTTTGGATATCATCTTTTGTAATGATTTTGATGTTCACTCCAGCATCTTGACAGTCCTCCACAGCTTTCCTTGCCTGTTCTCTACATGGAGCTTTCAGACCGACAAATGCTAATAAAATCGAATCATCTTCTTTGAGCTTGGGATGGAAATTCCCTTCATGATCAATCTGATGTTCTGCTGTTACACTTCTATATGCAAAACCAACACCGTGCAAACCATCCATTTTCATCTGTGTAATTCTTTCTTGCAACATTGCTCTAGTATCATCACCTATATCTTTGACATCCCCTGTCTTCTCGTAGTAACGTGAACACATGGCCAGTATTTCCTCTGGAGTTCCTTTGTGGTGCACATGTACTCTGCTGTCAGCATTCCTCCTTATCAAAACACGCCCTTGGTATTCCGAGTTGAAGCTTTCAGCATGGACAAGGGTACATCTTTCTTTCAGTTGTTGTACATTCATATTCATGCTTTTGATGCCCCATGCCAAAATTGCATTTTGAATTTGATCCTCAATGTGTTCAACCGAAGATCCCGGTGAGATCTTGGTTGTGTTCAGAGCCATTCCTTCATGAAGCAGATCAAGAATTTCTGGTGCAAATGAGGGGAAAGCACAACTTCCAATATACTCTTCACGTAGCCAAAACTGTCTGACCTGCAGAGAGTTTTCAGTCAGTACACCTTCCTTATTCGTACAAATCACAGTAGCAGAGGCCATTGCTTCAAAAGCTGAAAGACTTCTAACAAGTGCTTGATCAGCGATCATCTTCTTGGTTGAGTAAGCTATGGTTAGTGCACAAGCTAACGTTAAACCTTCAGGAATAGCACCCGATGCAATTGCAACTGGAGTTGCTAGAATTCCAAGAAAGGCTTTCCATACATCCTGTATACTTGTCTTACCTCCATTGAACAACTTCCTCCCATCGTTTCGCATATTTCCTGTGAAGTAACGGATCAACAACACTAAGAAAACCAAGAAACTAACAGCCAAACCAACCTTCGCTATACACGAGGTCAGTTTATGCAGTTTCTTCTGTAAACGAGATTTATGATCATGATTGACACAAGCTGGACTAATGATTTCTGCCAATGCTGTATCCATGCCAACTGCTGTAGCAAGCATTCGTCCGTTACCCCTCAAGACCTTGCTACCCGATAGCAAGAACATATTGGTGCTACTGTTAACTTCCACAAGGTCATTTTTCCTTGTTATAGTTGATTCATCAATATGTAAAGTTTGATTACTTATGCATATCCCATCAGCAGGGACTTGATCTCCGGCTTTCAAGCGAATGACATCTCCAACAACTGCTTCAGATAACGCGATACGCGTATCCTTCCCATCCCTAATCACAAGAATTGGGACAGTTTCAATTGGCCTACAAAGTTGATAAAGCTGCTGTTTATGCCAATAGTTACAAAAAGCAGAGAGACTAATGGCAAGAAACAGGGAAGTTAGTATGATTCCCCCATCCAAACATCCTTTCACTCCATGTTTTTTAACGCCAAAACCGAGTGACAAAACAGCATACAGTAGTACAATGATGATGTTAGGATCTTTTAGGCTCTTCAACAGGATCTGCAATAGATTTACTGACGGCTTCTTAAATGTGTTAGTCCCCAAATGTTTACGCCGCGAAGTAATATCCTCAACATCACCTAAGATACCCTTGTCAGCATCAGCTTTCAGGAGAAGCAACACTCTTTCCACACCACCAAACGGTTCAACATCTCTCTCCCGAACGAGATTTGCTAACACTTGCTTGTTGATTTTGGTAAAACATCCTGGTTCGATATCAACAGCTGTATAGGATCGAGATCGCGAATAGTTGCTTGAGATGTCAGGCTTGTTTTCAGCAACAATCTTCTTGGCTGTATACAGTAATGCCCTGGCACTACAGACAATTTTATACGCCCAATGCCATTTCTTCCTGGCGGGGGACGTTAAAATCGGCGTTAACTGGACTTGCAATATGTTATCACACATCATTTTTGTTACCAATATTGGTGAGATTGAAATGTCAAAGTTTTTGGAAAGAGAGTAAATATCTGGATTGATGTATCAACAAGCTGATGGATACAAGTTAGTTTTATAGACAAAAGTAAGCCGTGGGAACACCGTGTGTACCGTACACATAGGCTGCTCAGAGTGAGGAGATGATGATATGATTCATGGAAGTTGCAGCATTAATAATAAAAAGTTGTTTGTTTTTTAGTTCTTGACTTGAAATTGGTCTTTGTTTTAATAAGCTTTGTATATATTGGGTTCCAGCTTGGCTTATATATAAGACCATGACTTATCAGAGAATGAAAAACGGTTGACGTAATCATGCAATGAAGTATTTTACACCACACACACAAAAAAAAAAGAAGCAGCAAAGATGCAAGCGCTGCAGTGCATGAGATTGTTTTTACTTAATTAAAAAGTTTTGAGTTCGAAATATTAGAAAAAATCTTGATAAGAAGTGTTTTGCTTTGAAAGTAGTTATTATTTGATACGAATTCAAAAATAATTAACTTCCAATGTGAATATCATCGAGTGAGAAGCAATAAGAAAAGCAAAAAGGCAAAAGGAGCAAGCTAAGGATAAAAAGTGATCAGTACAATGATTGTTGAGTTGGGTTGTATTTTTGGGAGTTTTTAAATGATAGAATACTTATATATAATAATTTCATGATTGCTTATGCTGATTTTATATATTATAAATAAAGGGTTTTGTGTGAATTAATTAGATTATTGCCGCTATATTGTATTTAGCGGCAATAATAAATGTGTACTTATAATCAATACTTTATAGGTAAGTATGTAATTAAAGACTTTAGCAATCCATTTACAAATTAGTAAGATATTTTTTTTATCGATTTTTGATTTATCAGTTTATCCAATAAGAAAATATCCACAAAATATTATGTCTTATCACTTCTCTAAATGCTTTGATATAGTGAAACAAAAAAAGTAATGATAAATTACATTAATTAGAGAAAATATAACACAAAGGCTATAATTACATGTTATCACCAAAACATAGTATGAAATTTTTTATGTTGATCAAATTACGAACCTTTACAAACTAGTAAATGCTACAAATTACAATTACAAACTAAACCTTAAATAAACTAGTTCAACAAGACAAACTAAAATCAAATAGCTTCATTTGTGAACTCCTTGCTTTAATCTTTATGTTTTGAGTAAATAGTAAAAACTAGTAAAGCGGCATGGAATGTGAAGTTGCTAGAGTACTAATAATTTGATATGGTTATAGTGTCTAATTATATATTAAATTATTAATATTTAATAATTAGAAAAGGGTAAAATAATAAATATTACCGTCTTATTGGGTTATCGATTTACCCAATATCCCAATAGTAAAAATCGATACCGAACCAATAACTCAATAAATTTTTATTAAAAATACAATAACCCAATAACTTTTTTTCGATTCTGTTTTTGCACACTCTATTTAGTAATGACTGCGTTAATAAATTTATCGGGCCTCAAACTTTTGAAAACCTAAGCAGACTTTGCTAACATTACCTTGGTGCCACTCCTAACCTTACCCTTGAGTCACATGCCCCCAATCTTCAATTTCTGAAATCGTCTCCGACCAAAGTACTAGATTTCCAGCTTGGATAATAGTTGTAATACACTTGTAAAAAAAGTAAAGAAAAAGAGAAGAAGATTGGATTATTGTCATGCATGAAATGAAGAGGCTACGTAAAATAACTTGCCCAAAAAGCAAAAGGAATTTTCCCAGTAATTTTGATATAATAATACGTGTAGAATATATATAATGTCGTCAACGAAGTTTCCATTAGTGCAACAAGTTACAAAATGGAGTAAAAAATTTCTACAAAGAGGATATATGAATTTACTTTTAGCTTAATTTTGAGCATACATAAGTCGATAAAATAAAAGACAATGGGAAATTCAAAAATTTAACAATAAGTAAAGATAGAAAATAGACACAGAGAAAAAGGAAACTGATTGACAACCATAGCTATATTTATTACATAAAACATGTTGGTCTTTTTGTTGTTGACTTGAGACTGGTCATTCTTTAAGATAATTTATGAGAGTAGATATTGGATTCCAGCTTGGCTTATTATGTACGACGAGTATGAGTAGGCGGTTCAAAATTGAATTAAAATTGATAAGTTGAATCGATAGAAAAAGGTTTTCTTTTATAATATTGGTTATTGGTTTAATAGTTTTGATAACGGTTTTGATTTTTTTTGTTATCGGGTTATCGGTTTTTAACGGTTTAAATTTTTTTCTTAACTGTTAATTGATAATCAGATAGTAAATTAAATAATTATATTTATACCATTTTGTATATTAAGTCCTCGACTTAGAGTTTGATTTCCTAATTTTATTTTTGGTTGTGTCAAACACTTGGTTATTCTACAAGGTAAAAGTGGGACGGGACGAAACCTATTTTTGTCCCCCCAATCCCGGTCCCGGTCCAAATCCCCTCTCCCAGTCCCCCGTCCCGTCCCCCAGTCCCCTTGCCAGCCCTACCCCTGCCACCCCTAGGTGAAAGGATGTTTGGATGGGGGAATTGTACTAATTTCCCTGTTTCTTGCCATTAGTCTCTCTGCTTTTTGTAACTATTGGCATAAACAGCAACATTATCAACTTTGTAGGCCAATTGAAACTGTCTCAGTTCTTGTGATTAGGGATGGGAAGGATAAGCATATCGCGTTATCTGAAGCAGTTGTTGGAGATGTCATTCGCTTGAAAGCCGGAGATCAAGTCCCTGCTGATGGGATATGCATAAGTGATCAAACCTTACCTATTGATGAATCAACTATAACAAGGAAAAATGACCTTGTGGAAGTAAACAATAGCACCAATGTGTTCTTGTTATCGGGTAGCAAGGTCTTGAGGGGTAATGGCTGAATGCTTGTTACAGCAGTTGGCATGGATACAGCATTGGCAGAAATCATTAGTCCAGCTTGTGTCAATCATGATCATAAATCTCTTTTACAGAAGAAACTACACAAACTGACCTCGCATATAGCGAAGGTTGGTTTGGCATTTAGTTTCTTGGTTCTTTTAGTTCTGTTGGTCCGATACTTCACAGGGAATATGTGAAACAATGGGAGGAAGTTGTTCATTAGAGGTAAGACAAGCATACATGATGTATGGAAAGCCTTTCTTGGAATTCTAGCAACTCCTGTTGCAATTGCATCGGGTGCTATTCCTGAAGGTTTAACGCTAGCATGTGCACTAACCATAGCATACTCAACCAAGAAGATGATAACTGTCTTTCAGCTTTTGAAGCAATGGCCTCCGCTACTGTGATTTGTACGAATAAGAAAGGCGTACTGACTGAAAACACTCTGCAGGTCAGCCAGTTTTGGCTACGTGAAGAGTATTTTGGAAGTTGTGCTTTCCCCTCATTTGCCCCAGAAATTCTTGATCTGCTTCATGAAGGAATGGCTCTGAACACAACCAAGATCTCACCGGGATCTTCGGTTGAACACATTGAGGATCAAATTCAAAATGCAATTTTGGCATGGGGCATCAAAAGCATGAATATGAATGTACAACAACTGAAAGAAAGATGTACCCTTGTCCATGCTGAAAGCTTCAACTCGGAATACCAAGGGCGTGTTTTGATAAGGAGGAATGCTGACAGCAGAGTACATGTGCACCACAAAGGAACTCCAGAGGAAATACTGGCCATGTGTTCACGTTACTACGAGAAGACAGGGGATGTCAAAGATATAAACAATGATACTAGAGAAGCACTGCAGGGAAGAATTACAAAGATGAAAATGGATGGTTTGCACTGTGTTGGTTTTGCATATAGAAGTGTGACAGCAGAACATCAGATTGATCATGAAGGGCATTTCCATCCAAAGCTCAAAGAAGATGATTCCATCTTATTAGCATTTGTCGGTCTGAAAGCTCCATGTAGAGAACAGGCAAGGAAAGCTGTGATGGACTGCCAAGATGCTGGAGTGAACATCAAAATCATTACAAAAGATGATATCCACACCGCTCGTGCATCAGCGATTGATTGTGGTATAATTGATCCTCACAACACATCCACTGGAGAAGTCATTGAAGGAACAACCTTCCAAGGATATGCTGAAGATGAAAGATTGGAGAAAGTTGATAACATTCGTGTGATTGCAAGAGCCTCAACGCTGGACAAGCTTCTAATGGTACGATGCTTGCAAAAGAAAGGTCATGTTGTTGCAGTTACTGGAGACAGAGTGGAAGATGCAGAAGCACTTCGAGAAGCCAATGTGGGGCTTTCATTGGGTAATCAAGGAACCGATGCAGCAAGGAACAGCTCGGATATTGTCATCATGGATGATAACTTTGCTTCCATAGCTAGAGCTCTAAGTTGGGGCCGAACCACATACAACAATGTTCAGATATTCACCCAATACCAACTAACAGCAACTATTGCTTCTTTGGTAATAGACTTTGTGACATCAATTTCAGCTAGTGAGCCCGTGACCATCAACATTGTCACAGTAATTTCAGCAGGCAATGTTCCCTATGCAATGCTTCAGGTTCTTTGGGTAAAGCTGATGGTAGGGACATTAGCAGCTGTAGCTCTCACTACCGATGGGCCTGGAACAAAGCTCATGCAGCAGCCACCAACTGACAAAAATGAGCCATTTATATAACCAATATCATGTGGAAAAATATTTTTGGGTCAAGCGCTCTACCTGATCTCGGTGGTGCTTACCATCCAATTCACAGGTGAATCAGGATACATATTAAGTGACAAGGAAAAGGACATAATGATCTTCAACATCTTTGTTCTCTGCCAACTATGCAACATATTCTACCTGAGAAAGTACGAAGGGGGTCTTCTCAGAGAGCTCAAAACAAAGAGGTTATTTTGGGGGATTGAGGGAATGATAGTCGTTGTCCAGTTTGCAATGATCGAAATGCTGAATGAGTTTGCATGTACTGAGAGAATGAATTGGATGAAGTGGAAAGTGTGCATTGGGATAGCGGCTTTATCATTTCCAGTTAGTTTGCTCATAAAATGCATACCTGTTCCAAAGACGCCTTTGTTTAGTCGTAGGAACAGACAGAATTTAAGTTACTTAAGATTTAGGTTATAGCAAGTTTGCCTTCTCAATTCCTACCATATTTGTTTGTTCATTCTATGACTCTTGCATCTATTTGTACTTGCATAACATTTGTCGTTTTAAATTTGATATGTATACTTATCTTAATTTTGTACTTTTATTAGGTACTAAAAAAGTATAAAAATAACAATAAATCTTTTAAAACTTAGTAAGAATTGTGCGAGTAGCGTTATGACACACATTTTAGCCATTGCAAATTCCAGTCTAAAGCATCAAAAATCATGAACAAAGTGCACTATGATTAAAAATGGAATGTAACATAAATCATCAATTAATCAAAAAGATCCATTGGAACTACTAGCTTATGAAAAACTTTAATGAATACCTAAATCTACTCATTTGAACGATGCTTTCAAGTCATTCAACCTTAGATAACTAAAGATTGGTCTCTCTGGGACAGTTATGCACTTGACAAGCCAGCCAATTGGCCAAGATGCAGCTGCAAATCCAATGCAGATTCCCCATTGCCCCCAATTCAGCCTCTCTGTATTTGCAAACTTCTTTAGAAACTCCACCATCACAACTTGGAGAACCAATGTTATACCAATGATTGCAACAAACAACTTGTTCTTGTGTATTCCCTCAAAGACATTCTTCTTCTCCAGGTTTCGCGCGTTGAATTCATTGAAAACTTGGCAAAGAACAAACGTGTTGAAGAGCAATGTATCGTTAACCCTCTTGCTGACACCAAAGATTGATTCTCCTCGGAATTGTAAGATCAATAAAACAGCAATCTGATATAAGGCCTGAGCCATTAGATTCCTCCACATAATGTTGGTGATAAGCGGTGCAGTCCTACCGACTGGTTTCTTCTTCATGAGTTCCTCTGTTGGCTTCTCTGTCGCGAGTGCTAGTGCCCCTAATGTGTCCATGATCAAATTTACCCATAGCAACTGTACTGCTGTGAGTGGTACCTCACCAGATGAAACAGCGGCTACAAAATTGATCACGAGCGCAGCCACGTTTACTGTGAGCTGAAATTGGATGAATTTCTGGATGTTGTTATAGACACACCTTCCCCATTTCAAAACTGTGGCAACTGAAGCAAAGTTATCATCCAAGATGACTATATCAGAACTCTCTTTAGCCACTTCAGTGCCTTGAATCCCCATAGAAAGTCCTATATCTGCTTCCTTTAAAGCTGGTGCATCGTTCGTTCCATCACCTGTGACCGCGACAACATGACCTTTCTTTCTCAAGCACTGCACCATTAGAAGTTTGTCAAAAGGGGATGATCTTGCCATCACACGTATCTTCTCCACTCTCTCCATCCGTACTTCATCTGTTAAGTTGCGAAATTCTTCACCTTCTATGACTGCTCCTTCATCTACTTCCTGATTAGGATGGAGAATCCCACATTCTGTTGCTATGGCTTTTGCAGTGAAAACATTGTCTCCGGTGATCATCTTGATGTTCACACCAGCATTTTGGCAAGCCTCCACTGCTTTCTTCACGCCTGGCCGACATGGATCTTTTAGGCCAACAAAGCCCAAAAGAATGAAAGAGTTGTCTGGAACATCTCCATGCATATGTTCATTATCCTTCTGCTCAGCTTTTGGCACTTGCTTGTGTGCGAATGCGATACATCTGAGGCTGCTGGCAGCCATTCCTTCAATTATCCTGTTACATTCTTCCTTATCTGATTCCTCTAGAGGTTTTACGTTCCCTTCTAGATCATAGTAATGGGAGCACATTCTTAAAATCATTTCAGCAGCACCTTTCCAATGCGCATGAATTGTGCAATCACTGATGTTCTTGACCAGGACACCACTCTTCTTTTTCTCTGAATTGAAAGCTTCCACATGTAGAATGTTGAAATTTCTTTTGATTTGATCCATATCCATGTTCAATTCCATAACAGCCCATGAAAGAATAGCTTTTTCAGTAGGGCTGCCTGAGAATTCAAAGCTGGAAGATGGATCGGAGGACTTGAAAACACTACCTGTAGTGTTTAATCCAACCCCTTGATGAAATAATTCAAGAACTTTGGCTGAAATTGTTGTATGACTTTCCGCCTTCACGTGCTGTTTGACTAAGAAAAACTTTGTCACGGTCATCTTATTTAATGTAAGAGTACCTGTTTTGTCTGTACAGATGGTGGTGGCAGATCCCATAGTCTCACATGCGGAGAGCTTCCTAACCATTGCCTGATCAGCCATCATTCTCTTCATGGAATAAGCCAGAGTAAGTGTAACAGCTAAAGGCAAGCCTTCAGGAATTGCGACAACAACAATGGTAACAGCAGCAGCAACAATTCCCACCACAGCATTGATCACATCATCAGACGATGTCTTGCTCCCGTTGAATTCTTTGTTCCCATTCTCATCTTTTGTGGTCCCAGTAAAGTATCTAACCAATAGGACAACAAGAACTAAGAAAGCAACTAGCAACCCAACTTTACCAATCGATGTAGTAAGCTTGTTGAGTCGTTCTTGGAGAGGGGTTTGCTCATTAGAATCACTGCTGATTTGGCTCATCATTTCACCCCAGGTCGTGTTCATTCCAACCGATGTCACAAGCATCATGCCATAGCCATCAGCAACCTTCGTCCCAGAAATCAAGAACGGATTTTGTCTTAGGTTAATCTCGACATGATCACTTTCACCTGTCATGCTAGATTCATCCACTTGTAAAGAGTGACCTTGTACCAAAACCCCATCGGCAGGGACTTGATCTCCAATCTTCAAGCAAATGACTTCTCCAACAACAATTTCAAATATCGATATCTGTTGGCGCCTCCCCTTTCTAACAGCTTCGACTGGAATATTCTTGCTCACTTTAGATAGCTTATCAAACTGTCTGTTTTGTCTAAAATTACTAATAGACGAAACAGCGATGACAAGAAACACCGCGACATAAATACTCCCTCCATCATACCATCCTTCTTTCAGTCCATGCTCCTTAATTCCAAATCCAAGAGACAGAGCAGCAGAGAGCAATAGTATAATAATGGTGGGATCCTTAAATGATTCCCAAACAAATACGAAGAAACTCTTAGTAGGTGCCTTACGATACGTATTGCTTCCAAACGCCTCATGTCTACGTGCAACATCTTCTGAATCTCCGCTTACACCATTAGTTGTATCACTTTTTAGAGATGCAGCAACACCTTGTACACCTCCAATGTTAGCAAGTTCGTCAAAGTTTTTATCTTTTACAAGCTTAGCTAGACTTGACTGATCAATGCCTGAGAAAAAAGGTTGGTGTTCAACTACCTCAATCGCGATTGTATCATTCGATACACAATGTATTTTTCTTGGATAGTAGGCATGATTATAAGATGGCACAAGGGTAGTTTTAAAAGCTCTGGAACAATAGATGGTAGCAAAAGCTAAGTGCCATCTTTTCTTGTTAGACAATTCAATTTCTTTTGACAAATCAGTTGTGATTTTGTTCATGAATAGGTAATGCAAGTTTTCTTCAAACATGTTTGATTGAAAATGTGTATAATAATAATGATGAACAATAAAATGACAAAAAAAAAAGTCAAATAATTTGTGATTGTGTTTTTGAGTGAAGTAGTAATAATCTCCTGAAGTTAATCATATTATATAAGTACTAATACACCGCGTAATCAAGTCTATGAAGTTATGTTGACTGTAATTTCATGGATATTTCCATAAACCGCCTTTCGGGTCTCCACTATTTTCTTGCGGCCCACGATCTAATTAAGTTGGGCTTCTTGTACAAGTGACCAAATTGTTTACTTTGAGAAAATTTTAGAAATAACAAATATAATAAAGTTTTATAGTTATAGATTTATAGTTTCAGTAATTGCACTTAATAGTTATAGTTTCGTCTGCTATGAAGATCGTTGTTTGTATATTTTTGTATGTTTGTATATTTTGCTAGTCAATATATATACAAGGAATATACAAAATTTTGAATTTATACAATCAGAAATTGAGTTATGCAAGCATAATTTCTCTTCAATAAAACAGATGTATTTTCAGTATGTATCGATGTTATACAAATAGTATTCCCTCTGTCTCATTTTATATGAGTATTTTGACTTGACATGCAATTTAACAAAGAAAGGAATAGTTTCGAAACTTGTGGTTTAAAATAGATGATAGATATTTGTGTGGTCATAAATCATTCATTAAGGATAAATAGGTATTTTAAAGTTAAATTGTTATTTAATATAGAAATGTATTATTCTTTTTAGAACGGATGAAAAAGAAAAATACATTCGTATAAGTGGGATACAAGAAGTATATACAAGTTGTCTAGATATGATGTATAACTATGTATTAGAATATACGATTTTTATATGAGTAATATATACACATACGTATAATTTTTTCAAATTTTTCTTCAAATAGTTCCAAATTTTAAATATGAGTTCCTTTCAATATTTTTGAGTTTTATATATTAAATTCATCTAAATAATTCACATTGTGATATGGTAAATTTAATTAAGTTTTATAATAGAATTTTGAGATAACTATGATCCTAAACACTTCAGTCAACTATAAAACATATATATGTTGTATATACTTGTACTCAGTATACATATAATATACCTGACCAAGAATTCGAGTTTAATAGAAACTTTACACAATCAGGTAAAAGGTAATTTTTTCACCTATTGTAGCATATTAGCTGATAATGATTTCTTAACTATCGTACTATTGAATGATATATTAAGATTTCGCTATATAAAAAGGAAAGACATAAATGACTTACGTATAAGCTAAGTCATGATAAATTAATTAGTGTATTTTAACTTAACTGTAAGACTACTACTTATTATTATGTAGCTAGGTTTCTTTTTGTTTAAAATTTGGTCATGTTGACAATATGATCCGTGTGTGAAGTATTTAATTATGAAATGAAGCAGCCATTTATTTATTTCACAATATAATTATTGTCATTACGTATGGTTTTGAAAAAAGTCAATTTTACCAACAATGTTTAGGAGCACTTAATAAATCAAGAAAAAAAATTAGAAATAAGATGCAATTGATAATTTAGGAAAGAAATAGGTTCAAAAAAGAAAATAATTTGACTTTGCATGTATCCACCCTCAAATTATATGGAATATAGTATTGTTGTGATTATTCAAGAAAATAAAAACAAAGAAGAGACATACACCTTATTTACTTGTATATTTAATAAGGATTTTGAATCTTAATTATTCAATTTTTAGTATATAAGTATGTCTATCTTTTAGATCTTAATTTTAATTATTCAATTCTTAATTTTCAAGTATTTCTTTTTCTGTGTTTTGCAATCAAAATTAGAGTTTTAATGAGAAACTAAATAGGCTAAAAGACATTAAAGCTTGAGTCCAACAAGGCAGAAAGTAGGGTTGCAATTTTTTTTTTTTAAACATAACTTTTATCGATTATCGATTTATAGATATGTTAAATTATTTTAAAATCATTAAGATATTGTTTATCAACAATGAGTAATGGTTATCGATTTATCAGTTAAGATTTGACACGGAATAATAATTGAAAATCATTTAGAAATAAAATAACAAAAAAAATAAACCATGCACATGAGCTGACATATTGCATCTTGTTCAAAAGTAAACAAAAACACATTGTAGGATAATTGAAAGTTTCAAATTGCCAACAATAAAAATACGAGACTAAACTTCAAATATTTTATATACGATTGATATAAATATAATTATAGGGCTAGTCATGAAAAATAATAAAATGCTAAGAATCAATAACTCATAGTAAATATTATCAAAATTATTATCGAAAGAGCTAAATCAATTACCCATTACTATAAAGGGAAAATTGTATATAATAGCAAACTAATAATCTAAAATAAATGGAGTAGCTAAGGTTTGATTTAATTGTGCTCCATAGCAAACGTTTGCAAAAAATTGTCAGGCGCCTCTCTCCTTAATATCTCGCTCGCCACTCTCCCCCAATCTCTCGCTCGCTTCCTCACTTTTTATACAAACACAAGTGTATAAATATTATTTCTAATTGTATAAAAGCAGGAAAAATTGTATAAATACATATATTTTTGTTCCCTTCTCTCCCCTCTTCCAGATCTCGCTCGCCACCCTCGCCTTTCTCACTTATACAAACAAAGTGAAATGTATAAATTGCGTTTCTGTTTGTATAAAGCGTGAAAAAATTGTATATACACATGCAAGTACATATATTTTCGTCCTATACACTTATAATTATACAATAAAAATACTCCCCTGCCCAGTTTCTTTTGTCTTTCTCTCTTTCTCGTTTTATACAATTTTCAAATTGTATCTAATTTCTCTCTTTCTCGTTTTATACAATTTGATTCAATTGTATATTCCTTGTCAAGTCTCTTTTGTCTTTCTCTCTTTCTCATTTCATACAAATTCAAATTGTATATAATCGTTCTATATACTTATAATAATACAATTCGTTTTATACACTTCGTTTTTATACAGTTCTCTGCCCAAGTGTCTTTCTCTTTCTTGTTTTATACATTTCGTTTTATACAATTTGCTTCAACTGTATATGTATAGCGAATTATACAATTTCTATGTTTGTTATGCAACGCAATTATGCAAACTTTGCTATAATATACAAATTTAAATTTTTTATTTGATATATGTGAAAGTTGCCCTACTATAAATCAATAAATTTGGGTTATCATTTCAATTCAAATAGTAAAAAAAAACAATGTTTTTTGTATCATGGGCGCAAAAAATATTTGGAAAGGAAGGCTCTAATTCTGCTATCAGTTTCACATAATTTCATTGATCTTTTCAACTTCTTAATCCCCAAATTGATATGACTCAGTAGGTCAAATTAGGAACAGAGATACAAAATCAACGGTGCCGGAACGTACTTCTGACTGAAAATTCACAGGCATTGCACCGGCGATCGGCGATCAGTTTATATTGCATAAACTGAAAGAGGTAACAAACTGACATCTCTTCTCATTCCTTGGGATCCATATAACACACATTTTCCATTTCTGAACCCTGCTATGATCAACCTGAAAACAAGTTTTATTGCATTCTGAATTCTATGATGATTGACAATGAGTGAATTAGGACAATGGATTTGTCTAGGTAGAGAATAGTAGAAGAAAAGTATAATTGGGAAAACGTTTTGCTAGATCAATATCGTTAAAGGAAGATTTTGGATAAGAGAATGCCTGATGTATCTCTATTTTGATGCTTCTAGAAATTACTGTAGCTATGAATCTAGAACATCTAGATCTAGCTTTAAGATAAATATCTAAGATACTATTGTAGATCATTCTAGAAGCTTTTGTAAAAAATCTTAAGTTCTTTTTTTGATGTTCCAAAGAGTTAACTTTAGTCTTTTCAGTCTATTTGTTGAATATCTTTTGTCTTTACTACTTAGGAAGTGGAGAAATTTGGATATGCAAAGGGAGAAACTCTGGACTTGACACTTCTAGATGTGTTCAACTCTTAATTTGATATTTTTGTTAATACTTTAGTAATTTTCAACTGTAAATCTATACTCCGTAACTGTAGTAGAGAATTCTGTACAAATCTTTATTTAAAAACATACCATACACACATACAAGTAGTGAGTAATAAATGAATGCAGCATAAATCAACCATTTCACAACAAACTAGAACATCTAAATTTACTCTATTTTAACCTGAGATAACTGAAGATTGGTTTCTCTGGGACAGTTACGCACTTGACAAGCCAACCAATTGGCCAAGATGCAGCTGCAAATCCAATGCAGATTCCCCATTGCCCCCAATTCAGCCTCTCTGTATTTGCAAACTTCTTTAGAAACTCCACCATCACCACTTGGAGAACCAATGTTATTCCGATGATTCCCATGAACAACTTGTTCTTGTGTATTCCCTCAAAGACATTCTTCTTCTCCAGGTTTCGCGCGTTGAATTCATTGAAAACTTGGCAAAGAACAAACGTGTTGAAGATCAATGTATCGTTAACCCTCTTGCTGACACCAAAGATTGATTCTCCTCGGAATTGTAAGGTCAATAAAACAGCAATCTGATATAAGGCCTGAGCCATTAGATTCCTCCACATAATGTTGGTAATAAGCGGTGCAGTCCTACCGACAGGTTTCTTCTTCATGAGTTCCTCCGTTGGCTTCTCTGTCGCGAGTGCTAGTGCCCCTAATGTGTCCATGATCAAATTTACCCATAGCAACTGTACTGCTGTGAGTGGTACCTCACCAGATGAAACAGCGGCTACAAAATTGATCACGAGCGCAGCCACATTTACTGTGAGCTGAAATTGGATGAATTTCTGGATGTTGTTATAGACACACCTTCCCCATTTCAAAACTGTGGCAACTGAAGCAAAGTTATCATCCAAGATGACTATATCAGAACTCTCTTTAGCTACTTCAGTGCCTTGAATCCCCATAGAAAGTCCTATATCTGCTTCCTTTAAAGCTGGTGCATCATTCGTCCCATCACCGGTGACCGCAACCACATGACCTTTCTTTCTCAAGCACTGCACCATTAGAAGTTTGTCAAAAGGGGATGATCTTGCCATCACACGTATCTTCTCCACTCTCTCCATCCGTACTTCATCTGTTAGGTTGCGAAATTCTTCACCTTCTATGACTGCTCCTTCATCTACTTCCTGATTAGGATGAAGAATTCCACATTCTGTTGCTATGGCTTTTGCAGTGAACACATTGTCACCAGTGATCATCTTGATGTTCACACCAGCATTTTGGCAAGCTTCCACTGCTTTCTTCACGCCTGGCCGACATGGATCTTTTAGGCCAACAAAGCCCAAAAGAATGAAAGAGTTGTCTGGAACATCTCCTTGCATATGTTCATTATCCTTCTGCTCAGCTTTTGGCACTTGCTTGTGTGCGAATGCAATACATCTGAGGCTGCTGGCAGCCATTCCTTCAATTATCCTGTTACATTCTTCCTTATCTGATTCCTCTAGAGGTTTTACGTTCCCTTCTAGATCATAGTAATGGGAGCACATTCTTAAAATCATTTCAGCAGCACCTTTCCAATGCGCATGAATTGTGCAATCACTGATGTTCTTGACCAGGACACCACTCTTCTTTTTCTCTGAATTGAAAGCTTCCACATGTAGAATGTTGAAATTTCTTTTGATTTGATCCATATCCATGTTCAATTCCATAACAGCCCATGAAAGAATAGCTTTTTCAGTAGGGCTGCCTGAGAACTCGAAGCTAGAACATGGATCGGAGGACTTGAAAACACTACCTGTAGTGTTTAATCCAACCCCTTGATGAAATAATTCAAGAACTTTGGCTGAAATTGTTGTATGACTTTCTGCCTTCACGTGCTGTTTGCCTAAGAAAAACTTTGTCACGGTCATCTTATTTAATGTAAGAGTACCTGTTTTGTCTGTACAGATGGTGGTGGCAGATCCCATAGTCTCACATGCGGATAGCTTCCTAACCATTGCCTGATCAGCCATCATTCTCTTCATGGAATAAGCCAGAGTAAGTGTAACAGCTAAAGGCAAGCCTTCAGGAATTGCGACAACAACAATGGTAACAGCAGCAGCAACAATTCCCACCACAGCATTGATCACATCATCAGACGATGTCTTGCTCCCGTTGAATTCTTTGTTCCCATTCTCATCTTTTGTGGTCCCAGTAAAGTATCTAACCAATAGGACAACAAGAACTAAGAAAGCAACTAGCAACCCAACTTTACCAATCGATGTAGTAAGCTTGTTGAGTCGTTCTTGGAGAGGGGTTTGCTCATTAGAATCACTGCTGATTTGGCTCATCATTTCACCCCAGGTCGTGTTCATTCCAACCGATGTCACAAGCATCATGCCATAGCCATCGGCAACCTTTGTCCCAGAAATCAAGAACGGATTTTGTCTAAGGTTAATCTCGACATGATCACTTTCACCTGTCATGCTAGATTCATCCACTTGTAAAGAATGACCTTGTACCAAAATCCCATCAGCAGGGACTTGATCTCCAATCTTTAAGCAAATGACATCTCCAACAACAATTTCAAATATCGATATCTGTTGGCGCCTCCCCTTTCTAACAGCTTCGACTGGGATATTTTTGCTCACCTTGGAAAGCTTATCGAACTGTCTGTTTTGTCTAAAATTACTAATAGACGAAACAGCAATGACAAGAAACACCGCGACATAAATACTCCCTCCATCGTACCATCCTTCTTTCAGTCCATGCTCCTTAATTCCAAATCCAAGAGACAGAGCAGCACAGAGCAAAAGTATAATGATAGTAGGATCTTTGAATGATTCCCAAACAAAGATGAAGAAACTTTTACTAGGTGGCTTACGATACGTATTGCTTCCAAAAGCCTCATGTCTACATGTAACATCTTCTTGATCTCCGCTTACACCATCAGTTGTATCACTTTTGAGAGAAGCAGCAACCCCTTGTACACCTCCAAGGTTAGCAAGTTTGTCAATGTTTTTATCCTTGACAAGCTTAGATAGACTTGACTGATCAATGCCTGAGAAAAAAGGGTGGTGTTGAACTACATCAATTGCGATTGTATCAGTCGATACATGACGTGCTTTTCTTGGATTGTAGGCAGCTCCATGTATTGCTTTAGTGCTGGTCTTAATTTCAAAAGCTCTGGAACAATAGATTGTAGCAAAAGCTAAGTGCCATCTTTTTTTGCTGGAGAAATCAACTTCAGATGGCAAATCAAGTGTAATGTTCATGCAGAGATAATGCAAGTTTGCTTGAAACATCATGGACAAGTCTTTCTTTGACTATGTAAAGGTGGAAAATGCTAGCGTAATGAAATTAACGTTTGTATTATGTATGACGACTGATGAAACTAAACTAGTTCACGATTGAGACGTAGTTAATTGATATACGAAAGAAAAGACGTTTGGAATTGGATGAATAAATTTGTTTCATGGAAGATCCTTTTTATAGGGAAGCTAAAATATGCCCCCGCGTAAGGCTATAACGGCAGTTTATTGACTTTTAAGTATGTTTCCATTGGAGGGCCATGTATCTGTATTAATGTCCATGTCCAAGCATTTCCAGCTTCCTTCTACACTATTTGGGTGAATTGGTTAAAGTCACAAATAGTTAACTTTTTAGTCTTTGTAAATAATTTATTGTTCTAAAGTTTCAAATTTCACATGTAAAGTTTCAGGATATTATCTTGAAGTTTCACTTGTCGAATTTGAAAAATAATTATTTATCTTATAGATGGGGTTGAAAAAATGACTAGTAAGCGCTATTTTGCTTTTTTTTCAGGAACGATGATCATCTTATGGGTGTACAATAATAAAAACATATCAATGAGAATTGTATATCGTATTTACTTTGAAAACAAAAGAAGACTTTTTTCCAAAGATGCAAAAACTTTGAAATAAAAAGTGGGACCACAATTTTAAAGCGTAGGACCTAGTTTGCAACTAAAGTAGATAGAAGTATAGAAGCTTTTTTCTCATATATTGAACTATCAAACATAACTAATCTTCTCGACAAATTTGAAATCCAAACCTAGTCGGCCAGTTTAATAGCAGAGTTATAATTTTCATTAAAGAATTCATCATTTGCTACATAAATAGAAGGATTATATACTCATTAATTTTGTCATTTAGAACTGATATATAAAAGTGACTCAAAATTTGAATGAACATTAAGCCTTGGTCTTAATTGTGTTGTGTTAAACATTTTTCCATGATAAACTTGCTAGAATTATCATTTCATGTTTCCTACTAAATTATTTCCATCCATCTATATAGAAATTCACTACTCAATAAATTAATCCATGGGATGGAATACATCTAAATTAAGTACTTTTAACATAACTTTAGTAAACTTGTAATAAATAATAAATATTACTTATTACAAATAACTTTAAAAGTATTTGCTAAAAATTCTTAAAGATCACCTATAAAATTTATATCATGAATTCGTCTCTACACAAATTTCAAGAAATATGCAAATTATTTCAATATTGAATCTTGGACATATAAAAGTTTCGAATCGATTCACTTTAGAAAGAAGATCTTTTATTTAATGATAGCCTGCTTCAATTCCTTTATGGAACTTCCGTTATTGGGTTAGCCATACACTTCACATGTTTCTAGTGATTCACATGATATCATCAAGTGATACAAGTCTAGGATAAGAATCTACGACGCACTAGAAAAACATATCTATAAGGAAAAACAATATTTTCAGATTTGAATTCTTTTTTGTTTTTTTTAATCGAATTAATAATTACTATCGGGAGTTTCCAGGAATTTCAGCAGCAAAATAACATTATCCAATTATGTTCTTTGCGCGTTATATTAACAACTTTGCTTGTACAATTTCAACATAAATACGTACACATACTATATAGTATTATCTATTGATCTAAGTATATAACTCGAACTTCTACCTTTTGGACATATTATTTATGTTTGATACGGAAAAAAATATTTTTTTAACTTTTTCATAGATCAATTTTTTGCGAAAACAATTTCTTTTTAAATGAGGAAAATAACTTTTTCAATGAAACTGAATAAATTTTATAAATAGCTCCATTATTTTGTCTCCTCTCCACCTCCAACACAGGCTTGCGGCCATCATCACCCTTCCAGTGGTAGAGTCAGGATTTTCAATAAAAGGTTCAAAGTACGTAGAGATAGACACACGAAGTAGCCAAAGGGGGTTTGACATCTACTATATATACATAAAAAATTGATTTAGTCATGTATACATAGTAAAATTTTCCATCAAAGGGGGTTCATCCAAGGTGGCTCCGCCCTGCTCCAGAGCCGCACCACCCCATACGCCTACATACCCTTCGATTCTTTTTCTATAATATTTATCTAGATTATATAAAATATTTATGAAATAATACTGAAAAATAAATATATATCTCATTTATTTTCCAAAAAATATCATAAAAAAGAAGAAGAAGATATTCCGTGAAAAACATTTTCACATGTAAACAACCTAAAAAGGTACTTGAACTTGCTGTCTTCCTAAGTTTGCGTGGAGGTGTAATTGATGTTCCCTTCTTTCCCATAACTTTGGGGATTAGTATTCTTTTGCATTGATTCATTCACTTTCTAGTCCTTTCTATGTGGTTTCCTAAATATTCTTTAGGATTTTTCATATAGCTAGTCTTCACATTTTTAAATAATAGATTATGTGAGTAAAGAATCTATCGAAAATAATTTTTAATCATAAGGTTGAAATAAGATCATGTATACATCACTTTTGTTAGAATATTATCTAATATGTAACATTACATTCAATATGTCATTATTTTAAATCGAGGACCTATTAAAAACAATCTTTTATTTTCATATAAGGTATGAACAAAAATTATATACACATCACTCTTTCGAGAATATCCTATTTACAAAATTATATTAGATATATTGTTATTTGAGTCAACGATCTATTAGAAATAATTTTTCTACTTTCACAAGATAGAAAAAAATTGCTTACACAATACTTTTTTAGAATATCATATTTATCAGATAATTACACTGAATATGACATTCTTATGGTAGTCTAAATTTTCATTAAAGTGTATATTACTATCATCGCTTTTTTCAAATTTGAAATAAAGAAAAGTAAAAGGTAAGTTTAATAATCTTTTCAATTAACCAATTTATCATGGACATATAGTGAATATTATTTTTTTTTAAAAAAATTGCTACTGATGTGTTGATGATAATGAAATAACAAATTATAGCAGCTATATGGTCAACGATATATTTAACTTAGATATTAAGATTATTTCATTCTTATGCAGCTTCTTTTAATGTAGACAATTTGTCTCCGTTATTTTATTAATAAATGTTACGACAGTTAGGGTTAGGCACAAAATTAAATGACAAACAATAGAATATTGGAAATTTTGAATTTATTCCAAGTTTTCAACTATTTTATTATTTTTGCTTTCTTGTTAAGTAAGGAATTTCTTTTTTATTTTATATTTTGATAATAAAGTTGTATGAATTAACTTATGTGCGCTTTAATTAGCTATCCATTTCATTAACAATTAGGTTATATTTAATTTATGTTACCCAATTTCACTTTGGAGCTTTAATATATAGTGACACTATAGTTACGTCAAGTTAGTTTGTTTAAATATATATCCCTAATGGGTAATTAGACTAATAAAATTAATTTTTTAGTATTTAAAAGGTAAAGTGAAAATACATATTACACTTAATCATAGTTAAGTACATTTTATACGAACAGCACATGCCTAGTTATAAATTTTTATTAAGGCTCGAACTCTAAATTAAGATGCAATAATGTGTTTTCTACATTATCTTAGTATAAATAATTTAAATATTATTGTGTTATTTTTATTTATTGTAATACATAATTTATTCTATTTTTAAAATTACAAATCTCATTTTTAAGAAAACTAATTACGCAATAATATTTTTTGATCAAATAAAATTAATTCTATAGTTTTGAATATGTCATTCTCATGTATATCAACTTCTATAAAGAGTACATTAAATGATGGACAAAGTCCTCTAACAATTTGACTAGTTCTAATTTCTTAACCTCCCTTATACTACGTAACATATTAAGTTTCAAATGATAATATTGTATTACGTAAGATATTGAGTGTCAAATGATGATATTATTATGATGTCAGTTTGCCACCTCAAAATTGATACTTTTTTTGTCTCATCAATCTATGTAATATTATTTGATTTGATACGAAATTTAAGAAATAAAAATTAACTTTTGAAATTTGTGGCTTAAAACAAGTCATAAATGTTCGTGTGATTATAATAGACATTTTAAAGTTAAATTCTTAGTACTAAATATACAAATGTGTCATTTTATGTTGGACTTACTAAAATAGTGTGTGACAAAGAGAGTACTCCTGTCATCCCCTTTTTTAGATGTCATATTTCGATTAATTTAACGAAATTTCTAAATTGAATTAGATTACATTAATTTTATATTTTAAACTAAAAATTTAGATATTCAAAAACTATACAAAATTAAAGTACTATAAATTGCATTTCTTTGCATATCAATATAATGAAGAAATATGTCCTAAAATGTTAGTCAAAGTTCTTATCATTTAACTCAAAAAGAAAATTATGACAACCAAAAGGGACGGAGGAAGTACTATTTTTAAGTTTATATACTAGTATTTTTTTTTTTTCAAAAAGCTTATGTATGAAGTTTGTTGCAAGGAATCTCTCAAGTTCCTTAATGTCTTTCCAAGAAGGTTATAAAAGGGAATTCTAAATGATATTTTTAACTTTTCCTTGTCAATGTTAGGTATTTAAGAGTGCATTTTAATTTTTGGGAAGAAAATGAAGACTTAATAAAAAGGAAAATGTAAAAGAAAATTTTGATGTGGATTTATACCTTACAATACAATTTTCTAAGATAGTACACTTTCACTATCAATATGAATTTTTTGTTCAAAGTAAACAATCAAGTTTTATTATTAAAATGAGAAATGATAGACACAACAACACATTCTTTGGAAAATTCTCTCTTAGTAGTCCTTTTAAAAAATAGTAGTGTTTTGTTTTTTATTTTTGTAACTCTTTAATTCTAATTTGTCATTTGACATGTTTCAGATCATATAAATATTAATTAATACATTCTAAATATCTTTATTTTAAGACCATAAACTTTAAAAACTATTTTTATTTTCTTAAATTTCGTGTCAAATTAAAATCTGATAAATAAAATTAAAGCAAGGATGTATTTTCTTAGTATTATAATAAAACACACAAGAGGCACACTCATCGTCAACCCTAGTCAATTTTGATTTTGAATTGGTCGTACATCTTATAGTAACATCAAAGTATAGTCTTTTTTGCAAATGCAACATAGTTTCTAAGTAGACAATTACATGAGTCATGACCCATTGGATACTACCATAACAAATAAAGAATTTATGATAATTATTTAGTAGCAATAATAATATGAAATTATTACATAAATATGATAATATTAAGACCTAGTTACATCATATTTTAGTTCCTTTCAAATCACAAAATTTTTTTAAATTTGGTGGAATCCTGATCGATATCTCAAAACGTCGTGATAAATTGTGTCCCAATTTCGAATACATCCAAATGTCACGATACATTGCGTCTTGGTTTCGAATATGTCACTCAACGTCTTGATATGTCGCGTACCAGGGGCGGAGGTACATGGGGCCGAGAGGGTTCGGATCGTCAGAAAAATAATATTGTATATATAGGATAAATTTTTTGATTTACAGGTATATATTAAGTGATGAACCCCCTAAATATAAGCAAAGGGTTTGACTCAATGGTTAAGGGGTTCAGGATTTCACAAGGTCAGCGCTTACTTTGCGAGTTCGAACCTGAGTATTTGCATCCCTTTTTAATATAATAACTTCAACTTTCAGTTGTTCTTACTTTTAATTTTTAAATGCGCATGAGTTCGAATCCCGGTAAATAACATTATTTTTCTATAGTTTGAGCTGCTTTTTCTTTTCTACTAATTTTATAACATCAAGTAAAGCTTATAAAAAAATTAAATTTTCATAATTTAAATCTAAAAAGACACTCTCTCATACTCATTTTAAGTCAAACATTTCATTTATATTTGATTAAAGAATTATATAATTATAAGTAAGATAAAATAAATAGGTGTAATCATTTAAAAATTTATAAATATTATAGATTTTTTGCGATATTATTCCGTCTTGATTATTATTTTTTCAACGCCAATTTTATTGTCTTGATTGAATTTGGATATATATATACACACACACTCACGCTCAATAATGATGAAGACAAAACCATAATTAAATTTTTGTTAAAAATACATTCTCTCGTACTCACTTTAATATTATGTCAAACACATCTTTGATTTTTATTATTTGTGTTGAGGTAAAGTTGAATTTTATTTAGTTGATCAAATTCGACCCGTTTATATTTGACTTGCCCGTCCGCTCTTGTTTGACGCGACCTGCTTATTTGTGTATATTATTAGTGTGCTTACTTATTCTTTGAACCCCCTCGATAAAAATCTTGCCTCCACCACTGTCGCGTACGTCTTGATACATCTCGTAAGTAATGTATCCGATCAATACATCGCATAAAGTGATAGCATCCGAGAATAGGAGAGAGTAGATATTTTTGTAATTTTTTTAAATGATAGAAAATTTTAAGAATATGATCAAATAAATTGTCACTACAATAAAAACAACTTCCAGCGGCAATAAATAAACATATTAATATAAAGCCTTTACCGGCACTAGTTAGGTGTCATTAGATCAAATGTCACTAATGCCTTTAGGGACATATACAAAGAGTGCTAATTGCCACTAAAAGTATACATTTAGCGGCAATTGCTAATAATTGCCGCTAAAGAACAATTTTGATGTAGTATGTGTATTTAGGTAATTTTTCCATACGAATATAATTACTATTATATTTTATTTAGTGACTAATATGATAAGAATATTTGTTACCATGATTCTATATAAAAATGTGCTAAAAGTTTTAGTGATTCTGAATCTAATGACACTAACTTAATTACCGATAAATATTTCTTTTTTAAGTTGTTGGTGATGGATGAAAAAAAAAAGTTGTTGCTAGTGTGTTTGCTGGAAATTTTAATCATCAATTTCCCTCATAAGTTATATGCAACAAAAACTATAGGAGTAGTTTGTCTGCCAATCTGTGTTATGAAAATCAGAAATTACTGGTTGTAATAAATCATTCAGAAACACGAAGTAACTGAGATTTTTAGAACCAGTAAGTAAGATGAACAAAAATTTATTTGTAAAAAATAATTGAATCAGTAAAAACTTACCAGAATCTGGAATAATCTTTCTCTTTTTGGAAGAAAATCAAGTCCACTGAATTCACAGTGTCCCCTTAAGGAAATTATTCCCCTCTAGTATCCGAGGTTTGATTTGGAATATAACCTCCCAGGGTAAAATGATCTTAACCAGTAGAGTATAGATACCAAAAACTCTACTATCAACGAATCAATCCACAGCAGGAAAGTACACGAAGAAATATGTGTTTTTTAAGAAGAAGGAAGATCAGAAAATTCGTAGGAAAATATTCTGAAGACTGAATGGTATTTATAGGCAAGAAGAATATATTCTGAAAGGTTGCAACCCTTCCAGAATTGACACGACCATTAATGAAAGGTTGCAAACTTTCAAATGGTATTAACTGTTCCTGAAAGTTGCAACCTTTCAGAACAGTCATGGCGGGAATTTTAAATATAACGGAAATTAAAACGGGTCACGGCGCGGATTCGAGTCAGGTCGGGTTAACTAAAAAGTTGAAAACATTTCGCTTAACTTCTGTTATCAACTAATTAATTGAAAATAATTTTTGGTCATTTAATTAATTAAATAAATAATTAAAATAAATTTGTCCAAAAAATTATCTCTCGATCAAAGCCAAAGCCAAAGCGAGCGACGACGACGGCGGCGCGAGGGGGGTCCCTCTTTCCAACCCTTTTAACAATTAATAGGAGCGTTTATTTATTTAAACTCTCATATTTTCATTTTCATTACCGATGAGGGACAATTGCCTTTTTCATTAAAGCATTAGAGGACTTTTCAAGTTCCCAACCTTTCAAGTTCTAAACTTTTCAAATTCCTCTCCTTCCCTCTATTTTTCATCAATTCTTGCTACATAACCAACATAATTAGTTTTCCTTTTAGATTGGGTAATTTATGACAAGCAACTGCGTTGGTTGACCTGGTCAATGTTAAAAATGCAATTTTGCTATTTGTTCTACATCAAGAGAATTTCTAGATGTGTACTTTTGTAAGGGAACAAAACTTATTATTAGGATTTGTTGATTGGTCGTTGGTTAAGATGTAAATTATTTAAAGGAAAATTGTGCATATAAGTAAATATATATTAGTTAGTTATTTAGCATATCTATAGTTTGCCTTAATTATAATTTGCGATTTAATTTTAGTTATAATTATGTAACTTGGCTTTTTAGCTTTGTTTAATTCGCATGTTTGTATAATTCAAAATTTGTATATATAATTTGTCTTACTTCTGTATAATTTGATATTTGTATAATATAATTTATTTAACTGTTTATACTTGTAATGTTTGTAATTATATAAATTCGTTATTTCGAGTTTATACAAAAATAATTGAATTATATAAATATATCCGTGCATTATACAAACGTGCGAATTGTATATATATTTACGAAATATACAAACAAGATAACTTAAATTGTAGCTACAATCCGTAAATATGAAAATTATAGCTATGAAGTGTTATTAAATTTAATAAAATGACTATTTACGAAAGTTTCTCATGATTTAATATATCTATATTCTTTAATTTTAAGTGTGCATCCCATTCTATTACTGGGAGTTAGAACATAAAATGAAGAAGTAATAAAAAATATTATTGCCTCATATCTTAAATAAATAGATATATATGTTCTACGTGATATTTTGTGTTCTTATGTAATGCTTTTCTACTTGGGCCACTGATTGTTGGACCATCATGAGGTGGACACTGATGTATTGAATTGGATGTCACACAGGTTGATAATTTGCATATGATGTGTATAAAATTTGACTTGCACTTGTAAACTCCAAGTTTATTATGTCACGTGTTTTTTTTTAGTAAATTTTTAATTTATTATTATATGAGTAAATTTTAATTTTATTATTTCGAAAATAATTTTTTAAATTTATTTTTTCTTAATTGTTCATTCCTTTCTAGAGGTGAGTCCTGATTTGATTGCTGAATGAACTAATTTGATTATCAGAAAATTGTGCATGTAATCAATCATTTGTATCGTTATTTTTGCAAAATCAAATTGTGAGATAATAATAAACACACCATGAGACCATTTAGAAGAAACATCTATTAGGACCATTAAGTATCTAAACAATTCACTAGGTGAATGAATAGGTCCATAAATATATTTGTATACGTTCCTAAAACATAGAAAATTCAATCTCAATTTTCGTTTATGATAATCTCACAATTAACTTGCCTTGCTTACAAACAGTAGTAAAATTCAATCTCAATTTTGATTTTGAATTGGTCGTACATCTTATAGTAACATATTAATATTGAATAAGACCCAAGATCAAAGTAGTCTTCTTTTGCAAATGCAACATAGTTTCTCAGTAGTCAATTACATGAGTCATGGCCCATTGGATGCTACTATAACAAAGAAAGAATTTATGATAATTATTTTAGTAGCAATAATAATATGAAATTTATACATAAATCTGATAATATTAAGATCTAATTATATCATACGCTAACTCTCTTTTAAATCACAAAAATCTCTTAAATTTTGGTGAAATTCTGATACATCTCAAAACGTCATGATAAGTTGTGTCTCAATTTCGAATACATCTCAATAGTGTCCCAGTATATTGTGTCTTGGTTTTGAATATATCACTCAACGTCCTGATATATCGTGTATGTCCCGATACATCGCGTAAAGTAATGTGTCCGATTAATATATCGCGTAAAGTGATTCATCCGAGAATAAGAGAGAGTTGAGATTTTTGTAATTTTTTCAAATGATAGAAAATTTTAAAGCATATAATCAAATAAGTTGTGTATTTAGGTAATTTTTCCATAAAAATATAATTATTATATTTTATTTAGTGATACTAATATGATAAGAATGTTTATTATCAGGATTCTATATAAATGTGTTAAAGGTTTTAGTGATTCTGAATATAATGACATTAACTCAATTATCGCTAAATATTTTTACAACAAAAAGAATTATTATCTCTAAATATCTTTATTAAGTTGTTGCTAGTGTGTATATGCTGAATTTTATTAATCAGTAGTTTCCCTCAAAGTTATATACAACAACAAAAGAATATATAGTAGTAGTTAGTTTTCCTTTGGTAATCGAAAGTGTAATTTATGACAAGCAACTGCATTGGTTGACTTAGACAATGTTTATATCGTCTAATTTTAAATGTGCATAAATAAACAATAAAACTTATATAAAATTGAAAAATAGACATATACGTATTACGTAACGCTTTTTGTTTTATGCTGTGCTTTTTACTTTGGGCCATTGATTGTTGGACCTGCATGAGTTATTGGGCATTGATCTATTGGCAAGTAGACGTCCATGACTTAGGTTGAAAATTTACACATAATGTGTGTATAAAAATTGTCGTAAATCTTAGTTATGTGTGTGAAATTGTTTTGCCAAAATAATAATAATTTTGTTATTCGAATTTCAACACTTAATCGATTCCAAATAAACTCAAATTTGAAACATAGTTTGTCATCAATTGTCAAAACAATAATAAATCTAAACAAAATCATTTAATACCCTTTAATTTTCTTTTCATTTATGCTTGCTCTCACTAAAACACATGTCAAAATTGGCTAAAATTTCAGTCATCATATGCATCTTAAATTCTTTTGTAAAAAATAATAGTTTTATTCTTGAAAGACATTCACATTATAGGCTTCTACCAACCCTCTTTTTTAAAGGTAATAAATACAATTGATCAAAGGAATTAAATGGTCCAAAAAAAGAGCCTAAAATTCCAAAGAAAATGATGATGAGTTTAGCACTAAACATTCTAAACATGGCCATCTTTAGATTGGATTAAAGCTTTAACACCAAGAAATCTTTGAAAATTAGACCTTAATGGAACCATTATTCCTTATCCAATAAAGAAGTTATTGATGAGATTAATTAGCAAAGCAACAAGCTTTATTTGGCTCCCACCCTTTAAACAAGTCCATCACAATTAGTTTGTTTAGGCCAAAAAGAATGACCCAATTAATCAATCATTTCATTCATGAATTTCATACTCTTAATCAACTACTAAGTTATTTATTTGTAAATATAAAATGGTGGTCCTTCCATGTGTTGTAAAAAAGGAGAGGGACATATTATTATTCAGAGTAAATGAATTCAGAATGAGTGCGATCTTATTATAGGTAAATATTTTATTTTTTTTGGGGGGCATATTTAGACATATTTTGAGTCAAAAAGCAATATGTTCAGTTGAACTTAGATAATCTATATTAGAAATTTTGCTATTCTCTTTGTTTTAATTTTGTTTGTTCAATTTTGATTTGATTCTGACTTCAAAAGAAAATAAAGAAAACTTTTGGATGTCTTAAATAAAAGATTTGTTGAACGTACTAAAATATCATTTAATCTTGTAGTCTTAAATGTGTCATGTGAAAAGTCGGAATTAAAGAATAGTCAAGAAAAGACAGACTATTAAAAAGTATGACAAACAAATTAAAACTGAGGAAGAACATATATCATTACATTTATATGCTACTTTTGTTTATGTTTAATGATCATGCCAGCACTAAAAATTAGTAACACAAGGAATGTGATGTTTTAATGTAATATTAGCTAAGCTAAAATTAAGCTAGTGTCCCATAAAACCCAAGCATCAAGCCGCATAATGCAATTTTGTACTTGGTTTGGCATAGATACAAATATTAAATTGCCAATTTTTTTTTTAAAAAATGAATAGAAACCTTTACTTAGAAAAAGAAAAAAAAAACAGGCTAAAAAAATTAGTATATGAAGCATCTTGTGTCCCCATAAGAGAACACTCTTTAGTTAAAATGAACTTTTAAGTCAAAAATTGCTTTTTTGTGTGTTTATTTTTTAGTATTTGTGGCTCATCTTTGTTAAAGGCTTACTGTTGAAGCAAATATTAATGGAGGAGTCCACACTAATCAACTATTAACACACTGGCATGTTTAAAAAGGTCTAAGGCTGTCCTCTAATATTAGCTATTAGCATGTGAATATCACTGTTGTCATCATCATCATGGTATTAATGATTTTTGGACCCCTAATTTTTTTTAATTTTAATCATAGTATAATCTTTGACACTTGTCTTTAGAGTATAATTAAAAC
This sequence comes from Solanum pennellii, assembly GCF_001406875.1. Classification (NCBI taxonomy): domain Eukaryota; kingdom Viridiplantae; phylum Streptophyta; class Magnoliopsida; order Solanales; family Solanaceae; genus Solanum; species Solanum pennellii. The sequence goes on from NC_028645.1 coordinate 80,133,942, forward strand.
ACTGTTTTATTGCAGGAGTTGGATTGTTAGTTAGATTATGGTAAATGAGATGGGCAACACAAATTCATCAGTAGATCATCAAGGTAAAACAGAACAGCTCTGTAGTTCAATATTGTTTTCTTTTTTCGTTTCGAATTTCAAGATTCTGTTTGTTTGATATGTCTGATGATTAGTTGATGTTCAAGATTGTGTCTTTTTCGTTTCGAATTTCAAGATTATGTATGTTTGATGTGCTTGATGATTAGTTGAAGTTCAAGATTGTTTCTTTTTTTGGTTTAGAATATCAAGATTCTGTTTGTTTGATGTGTTTACTGATTTATGTTGAGCAGAGAATGTTGCAGTTGACGTTCAACAAAAAGGCGAAGCTACTGGCAATGTAGATGGTGTTAAAGAGGAAAACAACATAACTCCTGAAGGTGAAACTAAAGATTATCATGAGAAAGATGCAGTTTTGCCTACTTTTGACACTTCAACAGATAAAGAACCTCAACTTAAGAACTTTGAAGATGAAAAAAAAGGTTTGTTTTTTTCGATGCTGTTTTCTTGATTATGGAATTAGCTTTTCTTCATTAGTACTATCTGTTTTTATGGTAGTCTGCTTTTGAATCAAATTTCTTATGCAGATGAAGATAAGGGAGAGACACAAATTAAGCAGCCTTTTCAATGTTCTGAAGTTCAAACAGATGCTAATGGCATATCGAGTGAAGTCACTAATATTGAAACACATATTTCTCAATATGGGCAAAAAGTTGATCAACTTCTTGAGGAAAATGATGAAGTTCATGACCAAATATGTTACGAGAAAGGTCAGACTCTTTTTGTCATCGTAGACCTAATTATACCAGTCACTATATTCCTGCTTGTATAATAGCAAGCAGACGTTAAGTTTATGATTGTAACTTATGTTTTGATAATTGAATAGTCATGTAGACATCAATAGATAAGCAAGAATTTGAGTTTCTTTCTAATTGGTAAAAACTTATATCAGGTGAGGCAGACGGAAGTTTATCAAATGATGAAGTCTTGAACTTAGATCCAATTGAATCCTCGATTGTTGCTACTGATACAGTAGAAGAACACTTCAATTCATCGCCAAGTGAGGAACAAGAAACTCCACAGAAGGGAAGATCAGGACAGAATGAGGATAAAACTCAGTTGATCAGCTCTGAAATTTCACTTGCTGACAAGACTGTTGTTGCTGATGCCAATGATCAAAACGTTATCACTCAACAAGACGAATGCTTGGTGGGAGAACTGGATGCCACGGGAGATATGTCAAATGAGGAGAAACATGAGAATACGAGTGCTGAAAATCAGGTTGATTTGGATGAAACTCCTAAAGTGGAGTCCAGTCCAAGTGATGCTACAGGCTCACTTTTGGCAGATAGTCCACGGGTTACTCCATCGAGTTTGTTTGCAGCAGTTGTTGATCCACAAGACCAATGCATGGTTCATACTCCAGAGACTGAATTGACATCAAGTGAATCAGAAAACGCGGTAAAGAAATGTGATCCGAAGGAAACTGAGTCATTTATGCAGGAAGTGCATGAAATGCAGAATGACAATCCAGCTCCTTCAGTTGAATCACACCCCATAGAAGCTACAGAGGAAACAGGAACCAACAATAACACTGATAGTGTACTGGATTATTCAATTGAGGAGGATAAAGCGAGGCTCGAGATAAATGTTCAACCTGATATTCTTTATCATGATCACGCACCACCAGAAGAACAATATGTGAATTTTGAAGAAACATTTGAAATGGTGCCTGAAATTGGAGTACTCACAACCAAATTCATTGTAACAACTACAGAAGAAAATGGTTTTCTTGAAAAAGAAAAGGTTAAAGTTGAGAAGCCTAGTAGAAAGGAAACAATGGAGGAGTGCATATTGCATTTGGGGCCATCAAAATCGGAAAATGGTATCGATATAGCATATGCAGATGGAAGAGTGCAGGGTTTTGAGTCTGTTGAAGATCAGAAAGAACGCAACGCAGACTTGACAGAGCACGATAACTGCGAATTTATTGTCACTGAGGACTCTGGTGTTTTTGAACTCAATATATCAAAAAAAGAGACAGAAAATGCACAGAATGTTCAGCCAAGTCTTGAAGCATTAGCATTTTCCAATGGAAAATGTTCTTTTGATCAAAAGTTGCCAAATTTTCACAATGAAACTCCTTCCAAAGCACCAGAGAGTATTGGAAGTTTAAGTCTCCAAACGATCCCACAGAAATCAAGCAACGGAAATGAGCTTCGAAAGTCTCCAAGCTTCGATTTTGGTGTTCACAGAAGATCTTCAGAATCAGATCAAACTCCACTTCTCTGTCCTGAAAAGACTCCTCCGAGAAGCTTATCAGTTGGCTCCAACGCAAAGTTTTCAAACTCAATCACGAGAACTGGATACAACCGAACCTCATTAGACTACGAGGCAGTGACAGTCGAAGAAAAGACTATTCGAGTAGAAAGAAGTGATTCAGACATTTCCAGTACTCCTCTTTTAGGCTTGTCACACAAAGGAGAAAACGGCGATCTGAAGGTTACATCTGAAACACAACAGAACCATGTTGTTGTTACAAAAAGAGAGGACTTTCAGGCATCAGAAGAAAAGGAAACTTGTCTTACTTCACCAAAAGGGAGCGGAAAACGCAAGCCTAGACCATCTTTCTTCACCACTTGCATATGCTGCACAGCAGCTACACATTATTGAACAGACTCAACAAGATATTTGTGTTATGCTTTCGATTATTATTTTTTTTTCGATTGACTGATTTTTTCACCATATCAAAGATGTTTTCATATGGCATTTTTCATCACTATGGAGTGTTATGACCATGTATAGTCTGTAAGATACTGAAAAAAGTGTGTGAGAGTGATTTAGCCCGCGAATTTCTGAGTGATGACTATAAGTTATACTTCCTGTTTTGTTTCTCCTCTTTTGGTTTGTTATAATATTTTGCATATCAGAAGACATTATTCTATAGTCCATTTTCTTTTCATGTATCAACTAAACACCGAGTTCTGATGCGCGTGTATCTCATATCAATCAATGGTGTCTGATAGTTTTTCTCTGTTACATGACAAAGGAATTTATGAGTCTTAAAATCACAATGCATATTGGAGATCAAAGACTTGTGTGTATGCAAAAATGTCTTTATGATTATGGTGTGTTTTTTCGCAGCAGTCCAAGGGGTTGGTTTACTTTTGAGCATGCTTCGTTTGTTTTGCTCTTCTTCGAACACAAATATGCAAGATACTAACTACAACAGCAACGTAAAATTTCAAACATGATCACATTATTATAATTTTTTTCATCGACGTTATTTAACTATGTTTTCTAACATAAAAATCACAACCTTTGCTCCTTTACCAACATAAGTATCACATATACCAAAAAAAAATTTACATGACCAAATCCAAATCCAAATCTAAAATTGATGGTTAATAGTCTTTTACTTTTATTTTTTGTTTTTAATTGAATAAATTCACATTCTATTAAAAAGATTCATCTAAATATTCCTACACACTATTGGCCTATCCAAGTTTTGATCCCTAGTCTACCTAATTAAGAAACGTGATTTGTTTACTAATTTACATGTTAGGAAGGCCTAGTAATATGTTGAATAAATAAACAGTAGACTCTCTTTTTTTTTTCTCGTAGTAGACACTCCAATTTTAACAAATTGAGTGACTATTAAAGCACATATCACTTTCTATGTCATGTTAACACGAAATGTTTAATAGGTACGTACATATTTATATATACTGGAGTATCATATAGAAAAAAGATAGTGATAAAGCCAAAATTTGAATGTCAAAATATATTAAGTACACAAATCATTTTCCATCACATTGAGCTATTTTTTTTTATGATATCATCGATCGACATGTATTATATAGGAATTATATGTGTATTATTATTACTTGCATGGACTTCGATCCGTGTTCCTAATAATAAGAAACTTCCACCAGGACCAATCCCTCTACCTTTAATCGGAAATCTTCACAACATATTTGGTGCTTCGCCCCATAAGTCGATGGAACGGCTTGCTAACAAATACGGCCCAATACTAAGTCTCAAATTGGGCCGATTACCCACAGTCGTTATATCCTCATCAACCGTGGCTAAAGAAGCCGTCAAAAAACACGATTCCGCCTTTTCAAGTAAAACCCCCAAAAATGCAGTCGAAGCTCATAACCACCATAAATTCTCCATCGTATGGCTACCGATCGACAGCAGTCGCCGGAGAAGTCTCCGGACGATATTGAATTCGTGTATCGTCACTGCAAACAAGCTCGACGCGAACCAGGATCTCCGGTCGACGAAGATCTCAGAGCTTATTGCTTCCTGTCATCGGTGTAGCCAAACCGGTGATGCCGTGGATTTTGGTATAGCTGCTTCTGATATCGCGATCAATGTTCTATCGAATACGATTTTTTCTGCGGATTTAGTGGATTTGTGTGCGAAATCGGAGAAGAAATTTAAGAATGTGATTCGGAGTATTACATTCCAGATCGGAAAGTTTAACATGGTGGATTACTTCCCTGTGCTGAAATGGATCGATCCTCAAGGGATTAATCGAAGCATTTGCGCTGATTTTGCTAAAATGTTTCGAATTTTTGGGGATTTTATTGATGAAAGGTTGGAGCAAAGGAAGAAGAACCAGAAAACGAAAGACGTTTTGGATATTTTGCTAAATATGAGTGAAGAAAAAGATGGCAATGGCGAAGGCAATATTGCTAGTAACTAATTCATCCATGCATCGTCTAGACTATTTTAGTTTTACTGTATTGCTAATTAAATGCTTTGAAAAAATAAGTGAATTCTGGAGATAATACACATTCAATTGAGAGAAAAAATTTAGGACATAATTCAAAGTAAAATTCTAAAAAACAATCAACTCTCTTTAAAATTAACGGGATGCGAAAATGACAAACATGGATTATAATAATTCTCTTCAACTTTGAACAATTCACTTGCTTTAAATTATTACTACCTCCGTCCCATAATATAAGTCACTTCTCTCTAAAAATAGTTGAACTATAATATATATCATTTTATAAACTTTATACATACAATATCATATTTTGCCCATTATATCCTTATTTATTAATTAATTAATCTTAAAAATATATTTATTTTGACTAACCTAGAAAATTTACGACTAATTAAATAAGACATAGAGTAAAATTACTTTTTCTTAATGCAAGTACAAATAAAAAAAATGACTTATAATATAGAAAAATGACTTAATAATTCAGTTATTGTGAAGTAGAGGGAGTATCTTTTACATCATATGTCTCAATACTCTCTCTTTTTTTGGGAAAGGAACATTATATCCTAAAAAGGTTACCATCAAAGTATAAATCACCATATATACCCTGATGGGATCAAGGATGAAGAAGTAGTGGTTCATTGAATTAAACAAGGGGTAGTCAGGTTACTAGTTTGGATCGTAGATTCAATCAAGATAAATATATTGAATTGAGTTTAATTTGGCTAAATACTTTACTTAATGGATTAAATTTGTATAGATTTCCCCATTTTTTAAGTCTCGAAAGCACGGGATGGGCCTTCCCTTCTTACGTCATCCACCACCCTACTCTATCCATATATCTAATTAGAGTTGGGTCCCAAAAAGAAGTCACATTTTGACAACTATTTAATAACCTTATCTCCATTTTATCTTCATTGGATTTATAACATTCTATTGTGAAAAAAGTCAACTAAACATAAGTAGTAAAGTGATTTTCATAAGAGTCATTTGATAAACATAATAAAATAAACTTGATATACGTATTTATATAGGCAAGCCGATACAAGTATCGACACTAAAGGAAAAAAAGAAGCAATAATAAGCAAAATATCCCCTTTCATTTTAGATGTATTTTCACTCATTCCATTTAGATATCTTATCTAGAATATATGAAGTTAGATCACTTAGCAGTTAGTGTTTTAAAAGTTTTTTTTTCTTTCTTCAATTAAAATCTCATGTTCTATGTGTCCAAGTCCAACTACATCATATTTTTCATTTTCGAGTGGCTACATCTACCCATATACTGCAGGATCTTTTCATTGCGGGAACTGATTCGAGTTCCGCTACATTAGAATGGGCAATGCTAGAGCTGATGAAAAATCCACACGCAATGAAAAAGGCTAAAGCGGAACTCACACAAGTTATTGGCAAGAAAGAGGCAATAAAGGAAGCCGATCTTGTTCGGCTTCCTTATTTGCATTGCATTTTGAAAGAGACATTGCGGATCCACCCGCCTGTTCCTCTTTTGTCTCGTAAGGCGGAGCAAGAATTTGAACTTTGTGGCTACTTTGTACCAAAGGGTTCACAAGTGATAGTAAATATATGGTCAATAGGTCGTGACCCTACTATTTGGGAGGATCCTTTGGTATTTAAACCTGAAAGATTTTGGGGTTCTAATGTTATGGATATTCGCGGTCAAGATGATTTTAAGCTTATTCCTTTTGGTGTTGGTCGAAGAATGTGTCCTGCAATATCTTTGGCTATGAGGACGGTTCCCATAATGTTGGGTTCGTTGTTGAATTCATTTGATTGGGTTGTTGAAGGCAACGATGATTTGGATGCGGAGGAGAAAAGTGGTCTTATTGTAGACAAATTACGTCCTCTACGACTTGTCTCGATTTCACTATAGGACTATATATATGGATCAAATTGGGCATGAAGCACTATTTCAATTGGCATTGTCACGACCGGAATCTAGACCCCAGACGAGACCGGCGTCGTTGACCTCTCAGAGGTCGCAGACAAGCCTACTTACGTCATTCTTACTTTACATAGATTAATTTTAGCGGAAAATTTGAAATTTTTGATTCTTTAATCATACTTGCTAAACATTCTTAACATTTCGTAATCGTTCATCATCAACCATCTAACATTTAAGAGATAGGCAACTGAAAGAAATAATTCATTAAGTATTAATTGTATATCGGCCAAAATAGCACCAATACAAAGTCTGAACCAAAACAGGAAAGAAACGCTAGTGGAACATGCTCCACTAGCTCAACTCTAAAACTACGCTAGAATGTAAAACAGTAGCATCCTCGAAAGCATGAGGACCTATCAAACTCCGGATGAATACTGACGTCCGGATAGCTGCAACAACGAACCTGTAGCTCTAGCGTCCACCTGTGCCTGCACCTAAAAGTAGATGTTCGTATGGAATTAGTACACACTTGTACTAAGTATGGGTATATGCAAGCACACACCAGGGACATGCATGAGAAAGAAGAGCTCTTCCCTAACAACATGATGTTTGGAAGTCAAGTCAGTGGACTTGCTAAAATGAGATTGGGAAAGTTATGCCATGAGAGTGACATGCATCATTATAATCATCGTATTGCACACAAGACATAACATCTTCACCTATCACATAACATATAACACATAGTTTCTTTCATATTATTCATTCATATACCATGAGACCTTATTATCATAGACTTAACCTTAAGACTTTCCAAAATGAGGGCTCAACATATGGGACCTCAACTAGGGAGCCTTCTTTAGCAAACACAGAGTCTGCTTCACTCATTCATTCGTATTTCATTTCAATTCATTCATAGGCCAGTGCGAACACCAGCTATACCTAGGATGTAGTTTAAGACTTTCATCGGGTTTGCTGTGCAATGATCAGGAATAACCTAATGTCATTACCTGAATCTAGCTCACCTCTTGATTATCCTATCCTAACACCTTTGGTATCATTCATTTCTTTATATGATTCATTTGAGGCTGGCCTCATTCATTCATTGGGAACTTTAACTTTAACCGACATAGATCATGTGAGCATCATGAAATCCAGTGTCTCCCCCACACCGAAAAGAGGTGGAATCACCGGCCAAAGTGATTCAATAACATGCTGGCGTTTATGGGAATTTAACCCCGCCAGATCCCTATAGTGGCAATATAGGTTCAAAGACTAGGAGATATATGGAGACCCATACCCGGCAAGCCGGACGGTCTCATCTCATGAGAGTTACGTGAACCTCCGCCCTTCCCGAAAGAAGGCATCACCGCTCATAGCTAGCCTATCGGTGCTCGGTATAAAGTTCCATTACGTTCAACTCATACATCATGGAAGTTGGCTTCTAGTATAAGGACATCATAGCTCAATAGATGATTTCTCATCTCATCATTTGTATTAAGTGTTTTAAACTCAATATTTTCATTAGAGTGTTCATAGAGACTGATCTCTTCATTATCTTAAACTCTCATTGGTGAGTACGTATTGGTACCCTTTACTTAGGCTCATTTGAGATTGCTCTCATCATATACATTAGCCTCACATCATGGTTGTCACCACATTCTTCCTTTCATTACGTATATCTTAGGTTCACTTAATTTGAACGTATGTTAAACTTATGTGTCTATACATACAAGCCACGGGGCTTCATTTATAATTCGTTAAGTGATTCTTATTTTCCTAAGATTATGTATTACAAGACTTATGTATCTTGTATTTATATATATATATACCAAGATCTAAATTTTTGATCTAAGTAGATGGCATTATCCTTGAATATTTTACTCACGTATGACTTATGTATCAATACGGAGGTTTTGGGCACGGGAACCCAAATCTTGAATTATTTGGATATCATTTATATTTTTCATTGATTTTATTTCCAACATTTATAACTTTAGAACTCTAAATTAAATCTCAACATTTTCATGACATAATAAATTTTCTATTTTAATTAGAATTCTAAAGTAAATTTCAATCATTTACATGAAAGAATAATTTTCTAATTTAATTAGAATTCTAATTTAAATCTCAATATTTACATAAAAGAATTAATATTCTATTTTAATTAGAATTCTAAATTAAATCTCAATATTTTACATAAGAGAATTAATTTTCCAACTTTAATTAGAATTTTAATTTATCATTATTATTATTTTTTTTTTATTGAATTCGCTTGAAAAGGGAGGTTGTGGGTTCGAACCCCCACAGCCCCTCCTTCTTTAATTCATAAAAAAAAAGCATCTGCAGTGAGGTTGTGGGATCGAATCCCCACAACCTCATATTTTTTTTTTAATTTTCGCCTACTGAGGTCGTGGGATCGATTCCCACGCCTCACGTTTTTTTTTTCTTTTTTTTTTCTTTTTCGCGTGTGGCTGGGGGTCGCGAGTTCGATCCCCCCCAGCCCCCTTTTTATTTCTTTTCTTGGCGAATTTCGCCGGTCCCAGCCCCCATTTCGAGCCCCGCCTGGCACAATCCTTTTTTTTTTTTTGTCTTACTTTGGTGAGGTCTCGGGTTCGATCCCTGCAGACCTCGCCTATTTTTATTTAATTTTTTTGACACCCAAAATTTCCAGAATTCACCTGTAGCGAATTTCCAGATTCTGGAACTTTGTTACACATTTTTATGAAGCGATTTACGGGACTTTTAAGCACCTCTTTATTTGTCGTTCGGTAGGATTCTTAAGACAAGTTAAAAGTATGATTTGGTCATTTGTTTAACTAAAATTTATAGCATTTCAACAAGTGAACATCAAGCTTTTAAGAGCCTCTATTTGCACATAAAACACGAGTAATCTCTAATCTATTAACATGCCAAAGAAAGACTTAAAGTCATGGTCAAAATCTTGCACAAATACATACATATATACTTTCATACTTTCCGAAAGACACAAAATTTAAACACATCATTCATGCAAAAATCTAGCAGCACAACATACCCATCCTACAAATTCGTTAGGGAGCTAAGGACAAGGACATACGAAGGGGAACAACCTTAGTTTCAAGAGTTTAAGAAACGTTCGAAAGAAAGTACTCTTGGAGAAAGAATTCCATGAGAGAAACCCATACCTTAATCGAAGTTCAAACTTTAAATGTTGCTGCCCGGAAAACTCCTCTAAACCACCCCCAATTCACTTCAACGTACACCTCTCTCGACAAACCTCTCTTAGCCTTGACGTTTTGATTACTTTTTCTTTTGCTTAAAAATTTTTGTTAGTTCTTCAAGCATGAAAACTGTTGATATTTTGGCAGAAATAATGTGAGGAAGATGGAGAACGTGAGAGAGGGAGTTAAGAAGCGTGAGAGAGAGAGGACTAATTGGATTAGGAGACTAATTCAAGAATTAGTCAAATAACATTTAAAATAAATAAATACAAATCTGTTTTATTTATTTATTTATTTATTCATTTAAAACGTGAAAGGACAATTATGCCCTTAAATACCTATTTATTCTTATTTATATAATTCTTTTTTTTTTGAATCGTTACATTATCCCCCCCTTAGGAACATTCGTCCCCGAATGACACTACCATTACACCTCATAATGCCAATCAGATCATAACTTAATTGCTATGTACAATCAGCCAATAGCAACAAATACGAAGAGATAAGGAACTATAGTCTTACGAGTAGGAAGCCTAACCTCAAGAGTTGAAAAGATGTGGATATCGGGATCTCATGTCGGCCTCAGCCTCCCACGTAGCACCCTCAACAAGATGGTTTCTCCACAATACCTTCACTGTGGCAATCTCCTTGTTCCTCAGCCGCTTGACCTGTCTGTCTAAGATCTCAACAGGTATTTCCTCATAGGACAAGTCTTCACCAACCCCCAAACCTTCTACAGGTAGGATTGATGCTGGATCACCTAGGCACTTCTTCAACATAGAGACATGAAAGACTGGATGAACAGAAGCTAGCTCCGCAGGCAATGCTAACTCATAGGCCACCTCACCCACGCGCTGTAGGATCTCATATGGCCCCACATACCTCGGACTAAGCTTCCCTTTTCTACCAAATCGCATCACCCCTTTCATAGGCGATATCTTCAAGTAAACCTGGTCACCAACGTTAAATTCTAAGGGTCGCTTTCTGTTGTCTGCATATGACTTTTGTCGGCTGTAAGCGGTAGACAACCTGTCTCTAATCATTCTAACTTTCTCCAAGGCCTCATGAATGATCTCTGGACCCAAAATAGATGACTCTCCAACCTCGAACCACCCAACTGGAGATCTACACCTCCTACCATACAATGCCTCAAACGGTGCCATCCCAATGCTGGAGTGATAGCTATTATTATACGAGAACTCTATCAAAGGTAGATGGTCATCCCAATTACCTCTAAAGTCAATCGCACACGCTCTCAACATGTCCTCCAATGTCTGAATAGTGCGCTCTGCCTGCCCATCTGTCTGAGGATGAAAGGCGGTGCTAAGTTTCACCTGCGTGCCTAAGCTTTTCTGGAAAGATCTCCAAAAATGCGAAGTAAACTGAGCTCCTCTATCTGAAATAATAGACAAAGGAATTCCATGCCATCTCACAATCTCATCAATGTAGAGTCTCGCGTAATCCTCGGCCCTGTAAGTAGACTTCACAGGGATAAAGTGGGCAGACTTAGTCAATCTGTCCACAACAACCCATATAGAGTCATGCTGCCTCCTAGTCCTCGGAAGACCAACTACGAAGTCCATATTAATGGCCTCCCATTTCCAAGTCGGAACCTCAATAATCTGAGTCAGACCACCAGGCTTAAGATGCTCTGCCTTAACCTGCTGACAATTAGGACACTTAGCCACATAGTCTGCAATATCCTTCTTCATGCCATCCCACCAATAAATCTGCTTAAGATCATGATACATTTTTGTGGAACCTGGATGTATGGAATATCTGGAACCATGGGCCTCTGCAACAATCCTGGTCCGTAAATCATCTACATCTGGTACGCACAATCGGTTCTGGTATCTAAGTATGCCATCATCTCCCAGAGCAAAAGACTCGTTCATTTTTAACAACACTGAGTCCTTCATCTCCATCAACACAGGATCAAGTTGCTGACCCTTTTTGACTTCCACTATCAGGGATGATTCAGAACTAGGGTGAACTGAAACACCTCCACTAGTAGAGTCAACCAACCGCACACCCAGTCTGGCCAGTCTGTGTACCTCTTTCACTAGTTCCTTCTTCTCATCCTCAACGTGGGCTGTACTCCCCATGCTCATCCTGCTCAAAGCATCAGCCACAACATTAGCCTTACCTGGATGATAGTGCACATTCATGTCATAATCCTTCAGCAGCTCCAACCATCTGCGTTGCCGTAGATTCAGCTCCCTCTGCGTGAACACGTACTGGAGACTCTTATGATCCGTGAACACATCCACATGTACCCCATACAGATAATGCCTCCACAGCTTCAATGCAAACACCACGGCTGCCAACTCCAAGTCATGAGTGGGATAATTCTTTTCATGAACCTTGAGCTGTCTGGAAGCATAGGCTATCACCTTACCAGCCTGCATAAGAACACATCCCAAACCAACCCTAGATGCATCACAATAGACAGTGTAATTCTCGCCACTCTTAGGCAGAGTAAGCACCGGGGCTGAAGTGAGTCTGTCCTTGAGCTCCTGGAAACTCTTCTCACAAGTCTCCGTCCATTCAAACTTGGATTTCTTCTTTGTCAAGGTTGTAAGTGGGGCAGCAATGGAAGAAAATCCCTCCACGAACCTGCGGTAGTAACCAGCCAATCCCAGAAAGCTACGGATATCGGTGGGTGTAAGAGGCTTTGGCCACTTCTTAACGGCTTCAGTCTTTCTGGGGTCCACTTCTACACCTTGATCGGACACAACATGGCCTAGGAAGGTCACTGATCTCAGCCAGAATTCACACTTGCTGAATTTGGCATACAACTGATGCTGTCTAAGTACCTGCAAGGTTAGTCTCAAATGCTGTTCATGCTCTTCCTTGGTCTTAGAGTAGATGAGAATGTCATCAATGAATACTATGACGAAAGAGTCAAGGTATTCACGGAAAACTCTGTTCATGAGGTCCATAAATGCAGCAGGTGCATTCGTGAGACCGAATGACATAACCAAGAACTCATAATGACCATAACGGGTACGAAAAGCTGTTTTTGGGACATCCCTATCCCTAACTCTAAGCTGATGATACCCTGAACGAAGATCAATCTTAGAGAAGAAACTAGACCCTTGGAGCTGATCGAACAAATCATCAATTCTGGGAAGTGGGTACTTATTCTTTATAGTAACTTTGTTGAGCTGCCGATAATCGATACACATTCTAAGGGTCCCATCCTTTTTCTTTACAAACAACACTGGAGCGCCCCAAGGGGATATGCTCGGCTGAATGAAACCCTTATCCGTGAGATCTTTTAACTGCAGCTTCAACTCCTTGAGTTCTGCTGGAGCCATTCTATAAGGAGGAATTGAGATTGGTTTAGTATCAGGTTCTAAGTCGATACCAAAGTCAATCTCTCGAAGGGGAGGGACTCCAGGCAAATCTTCAGGAAACACATCTAGGAATTCATTTACTACAGGCACCGAGTCTATGGAAGGAACGTCATGATCTAAATCATTAACACTCACTAGATGACATAGTAACCCTTTGGCCATCATTTTATTGGCCTTGAGATTTGAAACCAAGGGGTTAGGACGAATCGGATTGTACCCCTCCCAGACTAACTCTTCTCCATTAGGGAAGCGAAACCTCACCACCCTACTACGACAGTCCAAGCAAGCATAATAGCTGTGAAGCCAGTCCATGCCAAGAATAATATCAAAATCACGCATGGGTAACTCAATCAAGTTTGCACACATAGCCTTGCCACTCACAACTATTGGGCAATTCTTGTATACCCTATCGGTTCTCACATTTTCTCCTAAAGGCGTACTAACCACTATAGGATCATGCAGAACTTCAGGTAGTATTTCAAAGGTAAGGGCAAGCAGAGGAGTCACAAAGGAAAGCGTAGACCCTGGATCAAGTAAAGCATAAACAGAAGTTGAGAATACTTGCAGCATACCTGTGACCACATCAGCGGACTTCTCCTGCTCCTCCCTACCTTTCAAGGCATAAAATCTGTTCCTCTTCGGAGGCTCGGCTGCTGCTGCATTATGTGGGGTAGGCCTAGGCTGAGCATTACCCCCAGCCTGACCTCTGTTCTGGGGACAGTCTATGACCATGTGTCCACTCTTACCACAACCGAAACAGGCATTAGTGCCCTGTCTACATTCTCCAAGGTGCATTCGGCCACACTTAGTACAAGTCTTCCTTGGACGCTGCATCTCACCTCCATTGCCCCTCTTGGGTTCGGGTCTGCCTCCTCTAGGCGTTGTATTTCTCTGAGGGTCAGAATTTCCAGCACTCTGTTGCCCCTTCTTGAATTTGGGCTGCTCGCGGACGCCAAAATTGTTTCTATGGCCTCCATGGCTGGGACCTGCCTGATCTTGAGGCCTAGGCCTCCTAACATCACGTACACCTCTCCTCTTTCGGCTGTCCTCTACCTGCTGGACATGCATCATTAATCTAGAAAGGTCCATATCATCATGGAGCATCGCAGCCCGACAATCCTCCTCCAGGTCTCCATTGATTCCTGTGAGGAATCTGCTCATCTCCTCCCTGCTGGTAGAAACCAAGGGAGTAGCATACCTGGATAATTTCAACAAAGTTAAGTACTCTCATCATTCTTGTTATCAAATACTAAGGGAAGTACATACCTAGATAACTTCACAAACTTCAGGGAATACTCCCTGACAGTCATGGATCCTTGCTTGAGGTTGATGAACTCCTCAACCTTGGCCTCTTTCATCTCTCTAGGGAAGAACCTTTCCAAAAATGCTGTCTTGAACAGCTCCCAGGTGACTGGCACCCCTCCTAGGACACGGCTATCTCGCCACATTTTGCACCAAGTCTGTGCAACATCTTTGAGCTGGTAGGAAGCCAACTCAGCCTTCTCAATATCAGTGGCCCCCATGGCCACCAGTATCTTATGCAACTCGTCTATAAATTCCTGGGGATCTTCTGAAGTCTTAGCCCCTGTGAAAATTGGAGGATTCATCCTCGTGAAGTCTCGCAGTCTGTCAGCTATGCTGCGAACCGGTGGGTTTTCCCTCAGAACATCCTGCCGGTTGACTTGGGCAGTCATAGCTTGGGCCTGCATCGTGATGGCCTGTGCCATCTGGGCTAGAGATGCCCTCACCTCCGCATCAGTCAACGCAGCTGGGTTAACTGGCATGGCCACTCCTTCAGCTGGAGCCTGGGGTGGATTCTGATTACCCCTAGCTGCTGCTGCTCCCGTCCTCCGACCCTTAGTTCCCCAAGAGTTCATTCTCTGAAAACAACAAGGTTGATGTTAGACACGTTCGTAACACCAAGAATTCAAACATTAGGAAAAGCACAATAAGATCAGAAGAAGGGAAGTCTTTCCTACGCATCATGCAGTCTCTAATCCAGGATAGTGGTGCACTTCACTACCATGACTTAGAAACTACTCAATGTGGTTGATGTGAACTCGTTATTCTAGGAATTTAACCTAGCGCTCTGATACCAACTTTGTCACGACCGGAATCTAGACCCCAGACGAGACCGGCGTCGTTGACCTCTCAGAGGTCGCAGACAAGCCTACTTACGTCATTCTTACTTTACATAGATTAATTTTAGCGGAAAATTTGAAATTTTTGATTCTTTAATCATACTTGCTAAACATTCTTAACATTTCGTAATCGTTCATCATCAACCATCTAACATTTAAGAGATAGGCAACTGAAAGAAATAATTCATTAAGTATTAATTGTATATCGGCCAAAATAGCACCAATACAAAGTCTGAACCAAAACAGGAAAGAAACGCTAGCGGAACATGCTCCACTAGCTCAACTCTAAAACTACGCTAGAATGTAAAACAGTAGCATCCTCGAAAGCATGAGGACCTACCAAACTCCGGATGAATACTGACGTCCGGATAGCTGCAACAACGAACCTGTAGCTCTAGCGTCCACCTGTGCCTGCACCTAAAAGTAGATGTTCGTATGGAATTAGTACACACTTGTACTAAGTATGGGTATATGCAAGCACACACCAGGGACATGCATGAGAAAGAAGAGCTCTTCCCTAACAACATGATGTTTGGAAGTCAAGTCAGTGGACTTGCTAAAATGAGATTAGGAAAGTTATGCCATGAGAGTGACATGCATCATTATAATCATCGTATTGCACACAAGACATAACATCTTCACCTATCACATAACATATAACACATAGTTTCTTTCATATTATTCATTCATATACCATGAGACCTTATTATCATAGACTTAACCTTAAGACTTTCCAAAATGAGGGCTCAACATATGGGACCTCAACTAGGGAGCCTTCTTTAGCAAACACAGAGTCTGCTTCACTCATTCATTCGTATTTCATTTCAATTCATTCATAGGCCAGTGCGAACACCAGCTATACCTAGGATGTAGTTTAAGACTTTCATCGGGTTTGCTGTGCAATGATCAGGAATGACCTAATGTCATTACCTGAATCTAGCTCACCTCTTGATTATCCTATCCTAACACCTTCGGTATCATTCATTTCTTTATATGATTCATTTGAGGCTGGCCTCATTCATTCATTGGGAACTTTAACTTTAACCGACATAGATCATGTGAGCATCATGAAATCCAGTGTCTCCCCCACACCGAAAAGAGGTGGAATCACCGGCCAAAGTGATTCAATAACATGCTAGCGTTTATGGGAATTTAACCCCGCCAGATCCCTATAGTGGCAATATAGGTTCAAAGACTAGGAGATATATGGAGACCCATACCCGGCAAGCCGGACGGTCTCATCTCATGAGAGTTACGTGAACCTCCGCCCTTCCCGAAAGAAGGCATCACCGCTCATAGCTAGCCTATCGGTGCTCGGTATAAAGTTCCATTACATTCAACTCATACATCATGGAAGTTGGCTTCTAGTATGAGGACATCATAGCTCAATAGATGATTTCTCATCTCATCATTAGTATTAAGTGTTTTAAACTCAATATTGTCATTAGAGTGTTCATTGAGACTGATCTCTTCATTATCTTACACTCTCATTGGTGAGTACGTATTGGTACCCTTTACTTAGGCTCATTTGAGATTGCTCTCATCATATACATTAGCCTCACATCATGGTTGTCACCACATTCTTCCTTTCATTACGTATATCTTAGGTTCACTTAATTTGAACGTATGTTAAACTTATTTGTCTATACATACAAGCCACGGGGCTTCATTTATAATTCGTTAAGTGATTCTTATTTTCCTAAGATTATGTATTACAAGACTTATGTATCTTGTATTTATATATATATATACCAAGATCTAAATTTTTGATCTAAGTAGATGGCATTATCCTTGAATATTTTACTCACGTATGACTTATGTATCAATACGGAGGTTTTGGGCACGGGAACCCAAATCTTGAATTATTTGGATATCATTTATATTTTTCATTGATTTTATTTCCAACATTTATAACTTTAGAACTCTAAATTAAATCTCAACATTTTCATGACATAATAAATTTTCTATTTTAATTAGAATTCTAAAGTAAATTTCAATCATTTACATGAAAGAATAATTTTCTAATTTAATTAGAATTCTAATTTAAATCTCAATATTTACATAAAAGAATTAATATTCTATTTTAATTAGAATTCTAAATTAAATCTCAATATTTTACATAAGAGAATTAATTTTCCAACTTTAATTAGAATTTTAATTTATCATTATTATTATTTTTTTTTTATTGAATTCGCTTGAATAGGGAGGTTGTGGGTTCGAACCCCCACAGCCCCTCCTTCTTTAATTCATAAAAAAAAAGCATCTGCAGTGAGGTTATGGGATCGAATCCCCACAACCTCATATATTTTTTTTTAATTTTCTCCTACTGAGGTCGTGGGATCGATTCCCACGCCTCACGTTTTTTTTTTCTTTTTTTTTTCTTTTTCGCGTGTGGCTGGGGGTCGCGAGTTCGATCCCCCCCAGCCCCCTTTTTATTTCTTTTCTTGGCGAATTTCGCCGGTCCCAGCCCCCATTTCGAGCCCCGCCTGGCACATTCCTTTTTTTTTTTTTGTCTTACTTTGGTGAGGTCTCGGGTTCGATCCCTGCAGACCTCGCCTATTTTTATTTAATTTTTTTGACACCCAAAATTTCCAGAATTCACCTGTAGCGAATTTCCAGATTCTGGAACTTTGTTACACATTTTTATGAAGCGATTTACGGGACTTTTAAGCACCTCTTTATTTGTCGTTCGGTAGGATTCTTAAGACAAGTTAAAAGTATGATTTGGTCATTTGTTTAACTAAAATTTATAGCATTTCAACAAGTGAACATCAAGCTTTTAAGAGCCTCTATTTGCACATAAAACACGAGTAATCTCTAATCTATTAACATGCCAAAGAAAGACTTAAAGTCATGGTCAAAATCTTGCACAAATACATACATATATACTTTCATACTTTCCGAAAGACACAAAATTTAAACACATCATTCATGCAAAAATCTAGCAGCACAACATACCCATCCTACAAATTCGTTAGGGAGCTAAGGACAAGGACATACGAAGGGGAACAACCTTAGTTTCAAGAGTTTAAGAAACGTTCGAAAGAAAGTACTCTTGGAGAAAGAATTCCATGAGAAAAACCCATACCTTAATCGAAGTTCAAACTTTAAATGTTGCTGCCCGGAAAACTCCTCTAAACCACCCCCAATTCACTTCAACGTACACCTCTCTCGACAAACCTCTCTTAGCCTTGACGTTTTGATTACTTTTTCTTTTGCTTAAAAATTTTTGTTAGTTCTTCAAGCATGAAAACTGTTGATATTTTGGCAGAAATAATGTGAGGAAGATGGAGAACGTGAGAGAGGGAGTTAAGAAGCGTGAGAGAGAGAGGACTAATTGGATTAGGAGACTAATTCAAGAATTAGTCAAATAACATTTAAAATAAATAAATACAAATCTGTTTATTTATTTATTTATTTATTCATTTAAAACGTGAAAGGACAATTATGCCCTTAAATACCTATTTATTCTTATTTATATAATTCTTTTTTTTTTGAATCGTTACAGGCATGGAAGTAGCAAAAACTTAATAAAGTGGAGTCTATGAATCCATAGTTTTTCCGTAGACCATGTATTTATATTAGAAAATTAAATAAATATATATGTATATTAACTTGTTAACCTAAATAAATATATATGTATATTAACTTGTGAACCTACTATCAAAACTGTTAACTGATGTTTAGTGTTAAAGAAGGGGCCATGAGAATGTTTACTAGTTTTTCATTTATCATCCTTTGTTAATATGTTATTTTTCCTACTCCACCTTCATCGCTATTATTAGTTCATAAAATAACCAATTTTTTCAACATAAAACTACTTCCACTTTTGCCATAAAATGTACGGTATACTTTAGATATAAAATTAAACACTTATACCATGTGTATATTAAAAAAAAAAGATAATGCATATATAATAATAAATTGACCGTCACAAAATATAAACACATGCGTGTGAGAAGTAATATTAAAGTTAATAACATATACAGTGAAAGAAAGATTTGGTATTTCTTTTATGGTATTTTGTTTATTGATGGAAAAAATTCTTTTAAAAAATAAATTTAAAAAAGTTACCATCCTTTTTTGTCTTTCATAAATCATCCTTATATTATTAGGGTTTATGTATAGGTTATTCTAATCTGTATCGTTGCAACTTTTCCCTGCCATGGCTAACTTATTGCCTGAATGTCTCATTCATAAAATACTTTCTTACCTTAGTTTTACAGAAGCAACTCGATTGAGTATTCTATCGAAAACATGGTTGCAAGCATGTTCTACTCTTCCCAACTTGAATTTCACAATTGAGTATCACAACAATATAAAAATGAAAATAGTGGATAATATTATGGAGAGATATTGGGATGGAAAAATCCCTATTGAAAAGTTTGAATTATCAGACTTAAGTTATTTGCGTTTAGTTTTCCCTATGTTTGATAAATAGCTTGACATTGCACTTTAGAGTTCAGAACAGTGTAAAACATATTGTCTTTGGTCTTCCTAACTATACCTCGTACCCCTTGCCTATTTTCAAAATCTTTGCATCAAAATCTTTAAGAGAATTGGTTCTAAGGGGTAGTAATTTGAAGAATGTTTCGTTATCTAGTGGTGTGGTGAAATGCAATTCGTTGAGAAAGCTTACCCTATCTGATTTAGTTTTAGATGAAAACATGCTTCAGACTCTACTTAATAGTTGTCCGTTTATTGTCAGTTTCAAGTATGTTAATTGTTACGGGTTGAAAAAGATTGAGCTAATGAATAATAATCTTCAAAAGATCAAGTCGTTTTTAATTTGGAAAGCTGGAAACCAGCTCGTTAAAATTCAAGCACCAACACTTGAACATTTGTCTTATGTTACTGAACCGGAAATGTCTCCTAAGTTGGATATTGTTGATGCTCCAAATTTGGTGTCACTTGTGTATAACGGAAATCTAGTGCCTACGATTTTCATCAATGCTAAATTGCAATGGAGTTGTCATCCTAGGACACCTCTCCTTGAGTCAAATGTTACAATGATTGCATATGTCATGGATCGTTTAATGTACATGAAGAGTTTGAATCAATTAAAAGAAGTAGAAGTCTATAGTTTTGATTGGGCAGAAGTGAAATGGCATTTTGTGGAACTCGGAAGGGGAAAGGAAGCAATAAGGTAGTATACCGAGAGGAATAGGTTTCGTTTTTTATTAGATTGGTGATACACTATTACTGTGTTGAAAAGAAAAAATTATGTGGTATAGAGTTGTTGTTTTAGA
Organism: Solanum pennellii; assembly: GCF_001406875.1. Taxonomy (NCBI): domain Eukaryota; kingdom Viridiplantae; phylum Streptophyta; class Magnoliopsida; order Solanales; family Solanaceae; genus Solanum; species Solanum pennellii. Next base: position 80,154,568 of record NC_028645.1, read on the forward strand.
CTTCTGCTTTATGTGGTCTGTGCATCTGTTCTTATTTGGTGGGAGTATCGTCTATCGAACCACTAAGCACCTTTGTTTTTTTAGACTAATGTAATGACGCGTTAAATAGATGTATATGGACCTGGTTCCCCTGCTTTTAGAGATAAATAGAAGTTGTAGTACTTCGTTATGAGACGTTTAGTGTATGAACTTCACAATAACGATTCATATGTTCCTGTCGCTGCTTGACAAAGGCAAAATCGAGTATAAGTTGTCTCTCTGACCATTTACTAGGGCACGTATTGCCTCAATAATCACTGAGGCAATACCTGCTTTTGTTATAGATCCTCTTGTTTGAAAAAAAGGGACTAGTTGTTCGGTATGAAACCTTTGAACAATTTTACTGTATTGATGCTTATGCATCTGCTATTGATAACATGAAACTCGAGCTCCTTTTTACAATACTTCTATCAGTCTATACGATTTGTTGATTCAATTCCTATTGCTAACATGAAATTCGACAGATAAAGATAGTTGCAGGTATCAGTGGGACTTTGCTTTGTTAAAACTAATACAAATTTGATACTCCTTCCATTCTGAGTGTTTTATATGATCAATTATTTGTATCTGTATTAAGCAAATGATGTCGATAAACTATACTAAAAGAAACTTTGTATGGCCCTTTATATTTTGGGGATTCTGTTGCACAGATGATTCTATCCCATATATTAGGATAGAAGGAATCACGGAGAAGTCCTTATCGACAAGTTTAAAATTATGTGAAGTCTCAGACTCTGGAGTTTTCTGTCTGATTTATAAGCGCCTTGACATTGCTCTTCAGAATAGTGTAGTAGATCGTGTTTATAGTGATCCTCTCATTTTTCTATTCTGATGTCAGTCAAGTTAAATCTACGGTTTAAATTTATGACCTATAAGCCACTCAGAGACAATTATACCGTTGCTATAAGTTGAGGAAATATACTGTTTCACATAAGCTAACAATTCATATTGCCTTCCGTTTAAAGAAAATCCAAATATCAATCTAATATTTAAAAAGAAAATCAAATTTTACGACTAAGAAAGAACCTCCGATAGAAGAGAGAAAAGATGTAAAGCTCTCTGCACTTATTTGACAAGAAATATGTAAACATTTCACTTGTTGATTGTAGATTGAGTCTCCTGAGACGAAAACTTCATAGAAAAGCATCCACAAATGTCGAGCATTCCACAGTCGACCTTAAAAAAATTACGATAAAATGGAATATTATCGTCCCTATTTCTCTCCATGCTATTATCTTCTGTTACTTCGTCTTCCTTGGGGAATTCAAAGTCGTGGAGATCCAACCAGGCAAGTCGCCATGCTTTGGAGATACTTCTCTTCCAAGTTGCTTCTCTATAAGTAAGATAACAGAGTATTTTGCGAATGACGCATACAGGCAACATGTCAGCCGATCCCATGGCTTAGAAGTTGCAGGGGAAGTGATACTGGAAAAGTAAATTAAAACCTACCTATTCTTGGTAACAATTCTTATATAGTGTTACACAAGTAAATTTATCCACCTTTTTAGAACAGTTCTAACAAACTTAAAAGGAATAATATCTCACGTGAATATCTCATATGCTTACTGAATCAGCTACTCTATTCTCAAAAACAAACTTAAAAGGAATAATATCTCGCGTGAATATCGCATATGCTTACTCAATCAGCTACTCTATTCTCAAAAACAAACTTAAAAGGAATAATATCTCACCTGAATATCTCATATGCTTACTCAACCAGCTACTCTATTCTCAAAATGTCACTCAAGTTTGGTTTAATTGAAAAGTCATTATGAATTATTTTTCTTGGAAAATCATCCAACTATGAGTTATTATCTCATAAAGTCACTGAACTTTAATTTTTAACTCAAAGTTGAATGGCTTTTTGAGAAAAAACTTATAATTGAGTGACCTTTGTATTAAAATTTAAAGTTGAGTAACTTTTTTTGAAAAAATAACTCATAGTTGAGTGATTATCTAATATATTATCTCCAAACTTAAAATTAAATACTCTCTCGTCTTATTTTATGTGACACTTTTCGGATTTTGAGATTCAAACAAGTCTAATTTTGACGGTTAATTTTTCATACAAATATATAAATTTCATTTCAAAAAAATCGAAAATTACATTCGCAAATTCCCAATCAAACTTAAACCGTTTGACTCTAAAAAAATAAAAAGTATAAAAATTGTTTGACTCTTGAAAAATAAAAAATATTAAAAGTGTCACATAAATTGGAACACCAACATGAAGTAATAGATTATCAATTCGCACTTTTAGATCAATTATAACAAACTTAAAAAATAACTTTAACTTATCCACCCTCTTAGAACAATTATAACAAACTTAAATAACAACTTACTAATATAATAATAAAAATATATTATTTTAGAAAATCCAAATATGTTATATTTCAAGTTTGAATCTTTTTTATTAGGAAAAATACATAAGTATCATAGACTATGACCAAAATTTTTATTAAGGTTCTAACCCCTGAATTTATATTTTTTGTAATTTTGTGTACCTTTTGGCTTACGTGGCACACTCCGTGATTCCACGCATTTGTGGCGCGGGAGATATTTGGATGTCACGTAAGCCACAAAGATGCATAAAATTATAAAAAAATATGTTCAGGGGTAATAGGACCTTAGTTTAATTAAGGTGTATCTTTGAGATTTCCGTCATAGTCGAGAGGTACTTGGTGCATTTTCCCTTTTTATTATTAACACTAAATTTAATTTTTTTTATCGGGAAACTTTTTGTCTTTTATAAATGACATAATACATATATTGGACCCTAAACTTGGCTTCAAAGTTTAACTTTGACCTCCAACTTTCATAATGAACAAACAGACACTTTAAGTATCCAACTTTTAAATAAATAAGTCCGACATGGCAAAATACACGTAGCACACCATGTAGTACAAAAAATGACATGTAGGACATCTGTGTCTATATGTTCAATTTTATACAAGTGTCTACTTGTGCACACCCAAAATTAAAGGGCATAAATATGATTTAAAGCCAAGTAAAAGGACATATTTACGTATTATATTATGCCTTTATAATACATGGCCTTTTATAAAAATAAAAAAAATAAAAAAGTAAAGCCTATTAGAACATAAATAGAGTCCTTGTACAATTATACTTGCTAGTCAACAAGAGTCCTTAACTTGTTCATTTTTACGATAAAAAAACATTTTCAAACCTATCTTTTATTTCATATTCTCTAATTTCAAAGTTTAAAAATCGGTAGTAGAAGTTAAAACTGAAAGCCCGCTGCGTTCACATTACTTGACAAGGTACAACGAGAATGGTTTTGTTTTCTACGACCTAAAGGGTCACACAGAGACAACTATACCGTTGCTATAAGTTAGAAGGAAATGTTCTGTTTCACATCATATTTCTATAATCTGATCTTAGACAAGTTAAACCAATGATTACACAAAAACTATATTCATATTGCCTTCCCTTAAAAGAAATCCAAGTATCAAGCTAACATAAACAAAATCAAATTTTACGACTAAGAAAATGGGAGATAAAATAACATTTTTTTCTGCGAGAATGGAAGTGCATTTCGTTACTTATAAGAGAATAAGGGAATTCAAATTGCGATTGAATAAACTGCTTCACCAATCTAATAAAAAGAAATATTTCTCCAACGTGCTAACGGTCCTTATTGAGAGCTCTTCTCTTTTGTGTTCTACAGGATGCCAACTCTCATTTCTCTGATCAAATTTGTAGGCTTTTAACTCTTTTAATTGACCGCGCCTTTCATGAAAAAGAGCGCGTCTCAAATTCTTCATATGCATCAAACAACTAATATCATGAATAAGAGCTCGTCTCAAACTCTTCATATGCATCAAACAATCCATGAAACATATGAACATTTCACTTGTTGATTGTAAGTTGAGTTTCTTGGGACGACAACTCCAGAGCAAGGCATCCACAAACGTCAAGCACTCCCCAGTTGGCTTTAAAAAGTTTACATCTAAAACGTCCACTTTGGGGATAGCATCTCTAAAGTACTGCATATGCAAATAATTCATGTTGATCTCCTCGTATTTGTGAAAATAAATGGTAACTTGAGACCAAGAGATCGAATCTGATAGAGATTGCCTCAGCTGACAAAACCATGCCGCGTCTACATTGAACAAGGGATAAAGAATCATTTGTGACTGCTTCAATTGTCTTGATTCTAGTGCAACTTCAAGCTGAGGAATATCATCTCCTTTATACTCCAACAAAACCAAATTTGGAGCATAAATTGCTCCGATGTTCTTGCAATTATGAATCTTTAACACCTTTAAGGATCGACACCTGCAAATGTTAAACCTTCCTAAAGAAATGTTAGCTAATACCAATTTCTCGAGGCAGTAAGGTCTGAAGATAAGGCGGTTCAGATACATATCAGATATCTTCGTACATGATATCTCTAAAGATTTCAGATTCTTATATTTATCAATACTCAATTTATTCAAACAAAAACTAGAATAATACAAGTGTTCAAGAGTTGGTGCATCGATTCTAACGGGATGGTCAATATCAATGGCAAGTGACTTGATCATAGGAAGATTCCGGAGCTCAACATTTTTCAGCCGACTACAATTCCTGATGATTAAATCAACAATGAAGGGACAACTAGAGAGTATAGTCTGAAGCATGTTCTTATCTAATCGTACACGAGATAGAGAAAGCTTTCTCAAAGAATGACACGTCACAACATGACTAGTACTCGATAACGAAACATGCATCAGATCACAACCCATCAGGACTAGTTCTCCTAAATAATTTGCTTCCAAGAATTTGAAAATAGGAAAAGGGTATATTTTTGAATGTGTAACATCTCTATACACCAGATGTCTAACACCATTTTGAAGAGCAATGCCGAGCCATTTATCAATCAGAGCAGAAATACGATCAGGTTTTTTAGAGTTGTCAAATTCAAATTTGTCAATAGGAATATTTCCGTCCCTATATCTCTCCATGATATTATCCACTATTGCTATGCTTTTCCCTGAGAATTCCAAGTTGGGAAGATCCAACCAGGCTAATAGCCATGTTTTGGAGAGAATTCTCATCCGGGATGCTTCTCGATAACTAAGATAACAGAGTATTTTGCGAATGAGGCATACAGGCAACATGTCAGCAGTCCCCATGGCTTGGAAGTTGCAGGGGAAGTCACAGTGAAAAAGTAAATCAAAACCCTACATACTCTAGGAACCCTATTATACTGTTAGTACTAGTAAATTTATCCACGCTTTTAGAACTGTTATAACAAACTTAAATAATAGCTTCCGCGCTTTTAGAACAGTTGTAACAAACTTAAATAACAGCTAATTATTATAGAAAATCCAAATATGTTACATTTCAAGTTTGAATCTTTAATTTTATTTTTATCTTTAATTTTTTTTATCACCCTGGGATTTTTTGTCTTTTATAAATACTTTGTTTTTTTTTTCTTCTTCTTTAGTATAGCCTACATATTTGGTCTCTTTTACCTTTTCATCTTTATATTTATTCCATACTAGCTAGCTTGTTCATTTTTATGAAAACATTTTCAAACAGAACTCAAAGGTAGGAAAGTTGGCTCTGTGCTTTATTTATTTTTCGATAAATTTTGCAATGACATTTAGCTTCCAGCTGCAAGAAGTTAGAACTGGAAGTGAGCTACGTTCACTGTACTTGATAAGATAGGTAGTATGAGTGGGACTATTTAAATGGAAATGGAGAACGAAAACGCCCTCAAAGGAAAACGAACACAGCTGAAGAAACTAATCTGATTGCATATACGAAGAAGGAAACCAGAGTTTTCTTGGTCTTTGTTGGGTGCTATAACTACATTTAATCATCTTAATACCAGTATGCACTACTAAGTTTGAGTATGAAAATGCACCTAAGGGTGTGATCTAGTGGTTAATAAACTATGTTAAGCACCATGAGGTCTCAAATTCAAATCCCAACAGAGACAAAAACACCGTGATATCTAGTCTTAGCTGACAGAGTTAATTGGTGAGTTCTTCCGGTTTATTCTAGCCGTGATGGATAGGGTACCCTGGTACCTGTTATTAGTGAGAGGTGACAAAATAACCCATGAAATTAGTCTACGTTATCTCAAGTTGGCCCGGGCAATACGGTTAACCTTAAAAAAAGGTGCTAAATGGTTCTATACTGCTACCAAATAAGAAACGATACAAAGATCACAGATATCACAAGTCGAAATTATACTAATATGCAGCATAACTTTCTCTTTTCAACAAAATACATACTTCAGAGGTCTCGAGATGAAATCAATAGGCCTATCAGTTGCATACACGCGCAACTACTTTTAGAATTATAAGACAAAAACATAGTGAGATGTCTTATTTGAGTATATCTCAATTGATTCTGTAATTTCGAAGTATAACATAACAACTATAAGTTGGCCTCAGACTAACATATCAAATCCAAATATCAGAAATATCAAGCTAACGTTAATTTAATCAAATTTCTACTACTGAAAAAAAACGTCTAATGGAAGACAAAAATGAAGCAAATCTCTCTGCATTTATTACTTTTTGCTGCGAAAATTTGAAGTGCAGTTTGTTACTTCTAAAAATAAAGGCATTCAATTTGCAATGGAATAAACTGCATCACCAATCTAATAAAAATAAGTATTTCTTCGACTTGCTATTGGTCCTTATTGAGAGATCTCTTCCTCTTTTATGTTCTACAGCATGCCAACTCTGACTTTTCTGATCAAATTTGTAGGCTTTTGCTTCTTTTAATCGACCATGACGCAAATTCTTCATCTGCGTGAAACGATTCATGAAACATGTAAAAATTGCACTTGTTGATTGCAGGTTAAGTTTCCTGGGATGACAACTCCACAGCAAGGCATCAATAAATGTCGGGAACTCCCAATTCGGCTTTGAAAAGTTCACATCTAAAATGTCCACTTTGGGGATAACAACTCTAGGTTGCAGTAGCAAATCTATCACATTTATCTCCTCGCATTTGTAAAAGTAAATGGTAACTTGAGACCACGAGATCGAATCTGATAAGGATTTCCTCAACTGACAAAACCATGATGCATCTACATCGAACAAGGGATGAAGAATCATTCGTGATCGCCTCAATTTTCTTGATTCTTGTGCAAATTTAAGCTGAGGAATATCATTTCCTTTATACTCGAGCGAAACCAAATTTGGAGCATCAATTTCTCCTATGATCTTGCAATTATGAATCTTTAACACCTTTAGGGATTGACTCCTGCAAGTGTCGAATCTTCCAAAAGCTATGTTAGCTAGTATCAGTTTCTCGAGGCTGTAAGGTATCGAGATAAGGTGGTTGAGATATACATCAGATATCTTTGTGCATGATATACCTAAAGTTTTCAGATTCTTATGTTCAACAATATTCAATTTATTCAAACAAGAACTACTATAATGCAAGCGTTCAAGAGACGGTGCCTGGATTTTAAGGGGCTGATCATTACAAATGACAAGAGACCTGATATTAGGAAGATTTCGGATCTCAATATTTTTCAGCCAAGTACAATACCCAATGATTAACTCAACAATGGACGGACAACTATTGAGTATAGTCAGAAGTATGGTCTCGTCGAAGAGTACAAGAGATAGAGAAAGATTTCTCAAAGAATGACACGTCACCACTTGATTAAAATGCATCATATTACAACCCGTCAAGACCAGTTCTCGTAAAACATTTGCTTCAAAGAATTTAACGATAGGGAAGGGGTATATTGTTGGAATTTCAACATCTATGTACTCTACATGTCTTACACCATTTTGAAGAGCAATATCGAGCCACCTATCAATCAGAGGGAAAATATGTTTAGACTTTATAGAGTTGTGTAATTCAAACTTTTTAATAGGAATATTTCCGTTCTTATATCTCTCCATGACATGATCCACTGTTGTTATGGTTTTGCCCGACGAGACTGTAAATACCAAGTTGGGAATATCTAACCAGGCTAGTAGCCATGTTTTGGAGAGAATTGTCATCCGAGATGCTTCTTTATAACTAAGATAACAGAGTATTTTGCGAATGAGGCATATAGGCAACATGTCAGCTGTCCCCATGGTTTGGAAGTTGCAGGGGATGTGACAGTGGAAAAGTAAATCAAACCCTATATATATATATTATAGATACCCCAGTATACGGTAATACTTGTAAATTTATCCGCGCTTATAGAACAGTTACAACAAACTTAAACAATTGGTTACAGATATAATAATAAAAATATATCATTATACAAAACAAAATCCCAATATGTAAGATTTCAAGATTGAATCTTTTTTAATTATCAACACTTGATTTTATTTTTATGTTAATATTTTTATCACTTTGGGATTCTTTTTCTTTTATAAATATTTGGCCTAATTATTTTTTTTGTGTATAGCCTACATATTTTTTCTCTTTACCTTTTCATCTTTAAATTTATTTCATACTATCTAACTGCGTTGGATCATTATGAAATGAAAATGGAGAACGAAAACGCCCTCAAAGGAAAATGAACATTACTGAAGAAACAAATCTGATTGCATCTAAGAAGAGGGAAAACAGAGTACCTTGGTCTTTGATGGGTTCTAAAAAGAGATATATACGATGATAAACTACGTTTACTCGTCTTAGTACTAGTTTGCACTACCTTAGTACCAAAACGCACCCAAGGGTGTGATCTAGTGGTCAATTTACTATGTTAAGCACAATGAGGTTTCAAATTCAAATCCCAACAGAAAAAAAATCAAGTGATTTCTCGTCTTAGCGGACAGGAGTTAACTTGTGATTTCTTCCAGTTTATTATAGCCTTGATGGACAGGGTTATCTAATACTTGTTGTTAGTAAGAGGTGACAGATATTACATGTAATTTGTCTAGGTGCGCTCAAGTTGGCCTAGGTAACACGGTTAACCAAAAATAACAAAATGAGTACTAAGACAAAATTGTTACTATGCACCAGCAGATTTGAGTGTGATTCAAGTATCACACTGGGATCTCTTAGTTGAGTATAGCTCAATAGATTCTGTGATTGACAACTGACAGTGGAAGAGTAAATCGAAACCCTATACATTATAGGATATTACTGTTATACTAGTAAATTTATCCGCGCTTTTAGCATAGTTATAACAAACTTTAATAATAATTTACTAATATAATAATAAAAATATATTATTATACAAATTCCAAATACGTAACATGTCAAGCTTGAATCTTTTTACTAGTATTAAAACTTCATTTTACTTTTATCTTTGGATTTTTTTTCTCACTTGGGAATTTTTTGTCTTCTATAAGTACTTGGTCTCTTTTTTTTTGTATAGCCTATATACTTGGTCTCTTTTTACCATTTCATATTTACTTAATTTTCTTATTTAAACTTATTTCGTACTAGCTAATTTGTTTATTCTTATGAAAACTGATAGAATGTAAGCTTTCACTTGACAAGTAATGGACCAGGTCCCTTACTTCAACTCAGAAAATTACCAGAAAGTTGAATGCAGTAAAATCAACACAATGATTTTACGTGGAAACCTCCTTGCTTAAGGGAGTAAAACCACGACCTGTCTCACAGGATTTTCAATCGTTTTCACTAATCTTCAAAAGCAAAAGCGAAACACGATTACACCAAATGTAAGAAAGAGTTATCAATCTTACCGTTAAGCAATAGACCTCTATTGCTCAACAAGCCAAAGTAGAAAAACAATCTACCCACTAAGCAATCCCACCTGGACAACCTAGACTTTTAACTCAACACACCAATTCCTTTATAGATTTAGGAGTGGTTTACAATTTACGAACAAGAGAATAAATTCCTAAAACAACTAGATGAAAAGCTCCAGATGTTGCTGTTGTTCGAGGAATGATTCTGCCTTTTTCCTTTTGTTAGCCTTTGCAAGAGTTCTTGAAAAGTGTTTTTCAAGTTGCAAAAACTCCCAAAAAGTGTTTAGGAAAGTGTCTTTTGTATTGACAAGTCCCTTTCCTAAACATCTTGCCATTGGTTGGAAAGGTCACACTTTCTGACGCCATCGGGAAGTGTGCACCTACTTTCTGTACTATCTCCAGCTGGCAGTCGACTGGCTCACTCTCAAGAGAGCCTGGTACCTCTACTAGGTCCCTGGGTTTGTTTCATCTGCAATACTTCAAACAAGACACCTGCAATACTCAAGTAGAAAACCCGGTACCTTTATGAGGTCCCTAAGTTTGTCAAATCATCAAAACTACAAATAACAAAAACCATTTCAAACCTACTTTTTATCTTTCAAAGTTATAAAAAAAAAAAGAGAGAGGCATAACATATTCAAGTGTTTTATTCTTCAATTTTTTGTATGCATAAATACTTAAATTTGTATAAAGTTCAACAGGTAGATATTTGAATTGTAAGTGACCTAAAACATGTAGGATACCACGAAAAATGCAAATTGTCATGTAAGATGACATATAAAAAGTATGTGATTATTTGTTCTACTTTATACAAATTTAAGTGTCTATTTATAAAGACTCAAAGTTAGAAGACATAAATATAAATTAAGGTAAGTTAAAGGACATTTTATGTTTTTTTTCCAATATAAAGTTAAAAAACAAAAGGGTAAAGTCGGTAGAAAACTAATTAGGGTTTCTAAAGTATTTATTTTTACTTCTCCATTGTATTTGTTCATTCCCCTTCCAAGCCAAGAACATGGCAGCCACGGCTGACATATTCCCTGAATCTGTGATTCACAAAATACTCTGTTATCTTAGTTATGGCGAAGCATCCACAATGAGAATTCTCTCAAAAACATGGCTTCAAGCTTGGTCGACTCTTCCCAAGTTAGAATTCTTCGTTGAATATTTCGAAGAAACACAAATAGTGGATGCAATTATGGAGACATACAGGGAAAACAAAATCCCTATTGACAAGTTTGGATTTTCACATAGTTCGAAATTAAATCGTCGTGATCAAGTTTTCCCCCTAATTGATAAGTGGCTCGACACTGCTCTTCAGAATGGGGTAAGAGATATAGTCTATGTAGATTTTCTCTGTTCAGTTAGATTATATCCTTTTCCTATTTCTAATGTCTTGGCAGCAAATTCTTTAAGAGAATTGGATCTGAAAGGTTGTGACATTGTGCATTTTTCGCCATCTACTGGGTTCGCGAATTGTCATTCTTTGAGAAAGCTTTCTCTATCTTATATATTTGTAAGCAAAAAATTGCTTCAGACTTTACTTAATAGTTGTCCGTTCATTGAATCTTTTACCCTTGATCGTTGTTCGGGGTTGGTAAAGATTGAACTTATGAATCTTCAAAAGCTCAAGTCAGTTTCCCTATCAATAAATAGAAACCAACGTGTGAGAATCGAAGCACCAAGCATTGAACACTTGTTTTACAATGGTTATTTATCGAGAAATTTGGTTGTTGTTGGATGTCATAATCTGAAATCTTTAGAGCTATCATATGTGAAGATATGTAATGGATTTCTCGATGACATTATTTCTAGATCGCAATCCCTAGAAGTATTGAAGATTCAGTATTGTTTGGGTATAAGCCAGATTGAAACTTCGAATTTGTTATCACTTGAGTATATAGGATATCAAATTCCTGAACTTAAAATTGCGAAAGAGTCAAGTCGATTGAAGCACTCAAAAATAGTTCTTCATGGCAACAACAATTTAGATGCGGCATGGTTTAGTATGTTGAGAAAGCTTCTATCAAATCCGATCTCTTGGTCCCAAGTTCTCCTCTGTTTTCCCGAATACAATGAGATTGAGATGAGAGATTTGCAGCAGCATCACGGAGTTGCTAGCCCCCAAGTGGACGTTTTAAATGTCAACATTATGAGGTCATATGGGGAGTGTTCAACGTTTGTGGATGCTTTGCTATGGAGTTGTAATCCTAGGAGACTCAACCTATCATCAACGGTTGAAATGATAACATGTTTCGTTAGTCGTTTGATGTATATGAAGAATCTTAGTCCTTGGCATAGTCAATTGAAAGAAATAAAAGTGTTTGATGGGAAAAATCAAGAGCTGCAACTCACAAGTGGGGAACTGGCTTCGGAGGACAGGAAGGACGTTTATTTTTTATTAGATTGGTAATGCAGTTAATTTATCAATGTTCATTCCTAAAAGTAGTCTAAAATTGTGTTGAAATTGAAGCATATGATTCTTGATTCCAGAGCTCAATATTTTACAGTCCAATCATGTTCTGTAAAGTTGTGAAATTCAAACTTGTTGATAAGAATATTTCCGTCTCTTAGTGATTTCATCCCTTAGATATTGTCATTCGTTAATCATTGGGACCAGTCATGCCACTGCAAAGGGCCTATTTGTGTTGAAAGTTCATAAATACTTAGTTCGTCAAAGAAAACTTGTAATGTAGTGGTTTTTCGAAAAGGCTGAAAGTGTTATTAGTATTTGTGTTTTGTGAAAAAAAAATATAGCAAAGTTTTTAATAAGGGTTTGTTATATTTACCTGTGTCACGTGTAATTACACGGGTAAATATAGCAAAGCCAAAAAAGGATTGCAAAACAATTTGTCAACTATCAATTTTTTTATTTTCAACTCTTATCTTTATTCCTTTCTTTTTAACAATTACTATGGGATGGACTCCAAAATTACAACCCACAAAACCAGTTTTTATAAAGATTTTTTTGTCAAGATTGTGAAAATAAGCAAAGGGCGCAATGTTGTGAAAAATAAAGATGATTTTTTGGAGGTACAAATAGTCTTAGATATTTTGTAGAACTTTCTAAAGTTATACCTTCAGTACTTGATGTATCTAGGAATTGTAAAGATGTTCTAGAGAAGTAGATAGTTATTGTGAATTCTAGAAATATCTAGATTCTTGTTAGATTGTTAGAAGATAAAAGATATCCAGATTTTTTTTGTTTAAGTATCTAAAATAATTTCTAGAAGCATTCCTATACAAGTATAAATAGAAGTGTCATTAGCATTTGTAACCAACCCAAAAACAACTCAATGAAATCTTCTTCTATAACAAAGTTCCTTAACCCAAAATACTCTATCTTCTTTCTAGTTTTCTCAATCTTTCGATCTTAGCTTTGTCATGATCTGCTATTACATTACAATAGGAAAACCACCGATCTTTGAAGGGAAAAGGCGATTGAGGTCCTTACTATTTGTGTTGGTCATGGATTGTCATCAACTTATGCAGAACGATTAGAGAAGATAAATTCAATCCTATTCTTCATTTTTGACTATATATTGGGTAACACGATAGGGACTAGAAAAGCAGCATTAATTTCATGGAACAAAATCTGCATATCATACAAACAGATGGCCTTGATATCAAAAGTTACGGGTGTTCTTAATATCAAACATGGTAGAATTTGGCAAGGGTATATTGCTGTAAAAACTATTAGGTGTTCTTAATATCAATAGTGGTAGAATGTAGAAAGGATAAGTTGTAAAAATTATTGAAATTCAAGCAGCTCACATAGCTTGAAGCTTGCTGTCCTCTTCTAGTATTAAAACTTCCGGCATTAAAATTTGAACCAGAATAATATAAAGAAGGTTTAAATGTTCAATTTAAATGTTAATTAATTATTATTATGTAATTATCCATTGCCATATCAAGCTAATGAAACCGTTACATTAATATACTAATTTCGTGGATTAGATTGGTTCATGGCTTGTATATGAAAACAAATCATTCAGACACTTAAAGATGTATCTGTTTCTATACAAAATATTTCGAGATTTATATGAAATTCTCTAATAGTTTGTAATAACTAAAATATGATACTATCTAATTAATACAAGTATCTCAAAACAAAGAAATACTAGAATATATTCTCAAAAATACATATTAATGAACTCATGCATTACAATTTTGATAAGTTAATTGCATGACCAATTTAATAAAAAGCAAAACTTATCGTTATCGTCCCTTATTACCCTCCTTCCACTTCCAAGTTCCATAGGATCAGAATGCCATCTCTGGTTTTCCCAATCAAATTTATAGGCTTTAACTTCTTTTAATTGACGATGCAAACGAGAAGTAGAATAACTCGATCTCATCATATGCATTAAAACATCCATAAAATCTGTAATTATTTTGCTCGTTGAATCAAGAACGAATCTCTTAGGATAACAACTCCGTTGCAAATTAGCATCCAAAAAAGTTGCAGGAAATTTAAATCCCGTATACTCCCATGACACCAAATTTGGGGCATCAATACAAAACTTTTCAGCACCAGTAAAATAATACAAGTGTTCAAGAGACGGTGCTTCAATTTTTACGAGCTGCAGTTTGTCAGAGTGACGAATAGAAACCGACTTGATCTTTGGAAGATTATTCAGTATCTCAATCTTTTTCAACCAAGGACAATAATCTAATATTAAGGTGTCGATAAATCGACAACTATTAAGTAGAATCTGAAGCGTGTTTTCACCTAAATTAACACGAGTTAGAGAAAGCTTTCTCAACGAATTGCAATTCACCACGCCGCCACTAGATGATGAATCACAGTACAATTCACAGCCTGTTAATACTAATTCTCTTAAAGATTTTGTTGCCAATATTGTTGACATAGGCAACGGGTATGCCTTACGGCTAGAAACGCGAAAGACGAGATATTTTACACCATTCTGAAGTGCAATATTAAGCCACTTATCAAACAGAGGAAAAAATTCATTAGAACGAATAGAGTACGATAAATCTAACTTTTCAATGGGGATTTTTTGATCTCGATATCTCTCCATGATATTATCCATTACTTTTTTCATATGGTGCTCGAGATAACCAAGTGAAAAACTCAAATTGGGAATAGTCAACCATGCTTGTAGCCATGTTTTAGAAAGAATACTCAATTGGGCTGCTCTTTTAAAACTATGCATACAAAGTATTTTATGAATAAGACATTGAGGCAATAAATCAGCCATTGTAGTAAGAGCCAAAAAAAAAACTCAAATTCAGTTCAGAACCAAAAAAAAGAACTCAAATTAAGTACGTTGCAGACAAAAGATTGAAAGAGATTTGTACATAAAGTTGAGTTTAAATAGTAGAGTAAATAGGGAGTCCTAGTTGTGTTCTATAACAATTTTCCTTATTTATAATTTGAATATTAAAAAGTAAAATAATTAAAATTTTAATTATAATACATAAGTTTTGGATTTCTGTTTACTCGTTCAATTTTGTTTGTTTCTTTAAAAGACAATATTATTTACCTATTATACCCTCCGTTTATTTAAAAGAATAATGTTTCTTTTAGAAAAAAAAGGTAAAACATTAAACTATAAGTATGACGACACATGAATATATGTAAGTAATTCTGATACACTATAGAACATATGTAATGTACATGAATTAATTAATTATTGGATACATCCCCTTGTATATGATATAACACAAGATTTAATAAATAATATTGTTATATACTAGATATGAAAAATGAAAAATAATTATATCAGATATATGCCATGGTATCTAGTATAATACAAAATTGAGATTGTAAGATAGATACATAATATATGTTACTCCTTTGTTTTAAAAAGAATGATTCTATTTCATTTTTAGTTTGTTTAAAAAAGACGATTTTTTTTTCTTTTTTGGCAATACTTTAACTTTAACTTTTCACGTAGCATGTTTAAGACCACAAGATTAAAGTGCATTATGGTACATTTGACATTACCTTAATTTAGAACTACAAGATTAAAAAGACTTGTTTTTTTTCTTAAACTCCGTTCCAAGTCAAACTAGGTCATCTTTTTTTAAACGAATGGAGTATGAATTACGAATAGATCTTGACTTCTCCTCTCCTATGTGCTTGTTTGTATCTACTGTTCGGGCAGCATGGATGGTTTAATGAAGAAGATTTATGGGGGAGAAGGAAGAAAGAAGATGAACTTGGGAATTGGGATAGGAGATTGATGATGAAGGAAGAAAGAGTATGCAAATGTGATGTAAAATGACATAGGAGTTTGAGGGATAGTTGTCAATATACCTTTAATTAAGAAAGTTTGAATTTTAAGATAATTATTCAATATCATATTTAAGAAATTTGTGTATTTGATTTAAGTTTTTAAAATATATGGTATTATTATTACAAAGTGATATTACAATAAATATTTTTAAATTATATATACATAGATATAAATATATGTGTTTGGTAATATATTTTATTATGTAATTTTTTTAAAAATTAATTGCAAAACCCATTTGTATATCGAAATATATAAATACAAGGCCTATTTGTATACCAAAATATATAAGTAAACTCATTCGGTATACATATGTGCTGTAAAAAGATTAATTGCATGACCCATTTTTATACTGAAATATATACAAATAGACCAAATACATTTCCCCCTCAGCCGGCCTTGAGTGTATGTTATAGGAAAATTATATATAATAACAAACTAAAAACCTAAAACAAATGGAGTAGCTATGGTTTGATTTAATTGTGCTCCATAGCAAATGTTTGCAAAATATTGTCAGGCGCCTCTCTCTCAAATATCTCGCTCACCACTCTCCTCCAATCTCGCGCTCGCTTCCTCACTTTTTATACAAACACAAGTGTATAAAAATTGTTTCTAATTGTATAAAGCAGAGAAAATTGTATAAATACATATATTTTTGTTCTCCTCTCTCCCCTCTTCCAGATCTAGCTCGCCACACTCGCCTTTCCACTTATACAAACAGAAGCGAAATGTATAAATTGTGTTTTTGTTTATATAAAGCGTGAGAAAATTGTATATACACATGCAAGTACATATATTTTCGTCCTATAAACTTATAATTATACGATAAAAATACTCCCCTGCGCAGTTTCTTTTGTCTTTCTCGTTTTATACAATTTTCAAATTGTATCTAATTTCTGTCTTTCTCGTTTTATACAATTCGATTCAATTGTATATTCCTTGTCAAATCTCTTTTGTCTTTCTCTCTTTCTCATTTTAAATTGTATATAATAGCTCTATACACTTATAATAATACAATTCGTTTTATACACTTCGTTTTTATACAATTTTCTGTCCAAGTGTCTTTCCCTTTCTTGTTTTATACACTTTGTTTATACAATTTGTATGTATAGCAAATTATGCAGTTTCTATGTTTGCTATGGAATGCAATTATCAAACTTTGCTATAACATAAATATATGATTTTTTTTATTTGTTATAGTGAAAGTTGTCATATGTTATATTACATGTAGAACGTGTGAATTATTTTTCGCATCAAACATTAGTTGATGTGTATTAGTACTCGATTTAGATAAAAATTAATTTAAATAAAATTAAAATTACTAATAACCAAATTAATAAATATATATTATATTTAATTTAATTTGATTTTAATATTTTTAAAATTTATTAAATTGATTTAATTTTAATTTTACCTTTCGTGAACACGTCATTTGAAATGATAGTTAAATTTTATGAAATTCTTAGAGTTTCTTTCCTTTTTGTAAATTCAAAAACACTAGTTTGTTAATTTTTATCTTTCTAGCTGTTGAAATTAGAGATTTTAATCAAATTAAGTCATTATATAAAGTCATTCACCAAAATAATTTATTTTTTTTAATTTTACAAAACTAGTATAAACGTATTCCACAGTAACGTTTTAGATATATTTTATTTTTTAAAAGTTGATGACGTCAGATTAATATACGTTACTCACAGTAACGTTTTACTCTTAAAACGTTACTCATAGTAACGTTAGGAGTGAAAATAACGTTTTAGGAGTAAAACGTTACTTACAGTAACGTATATCAACCTAATGCTGTTAGTATTTTAAAAATAAAATATACCCTAAAACGTTACCGTGAAATACGTTTATACTAATTTTGTAAACTTTTAAAAAAATATATTACTTTGGTAAATTATTTTATATAATGGCTTAGTTTAATTAAAAATTCGTTGAAATAACACATACATCTTAACTTCAATAGATACTTGGTCACACATACATTAAAGTTTACTGTCAAATACTCCCCAATTTTCAGAACACCTATGTTGACTCCACACTATAGTTACTAGTATATCAACATAATTTCCATTACATTTTAAAATCAAAATACTGTTACATTATATTTTTCTGAAAATATAACAAAATTTCGCTATCTTATTACGAAATTAAGCGCTTTAATTAACTTCAGATATATTAAACCGGCACATCAGATTTCACAATTAAGGCGAAACGATATCATCGGAATCCGGCGGAACAGGTGTTTTCACTTCAGCACCATGCGGCTGTCGCACTTTTGACTTGGAACTTTGCTGAGGTATAGCTGCCCCGGAACCATACGGGCCGCCCCGGTACTGCGGAGTCGGGTCATCATTGAAGTCCGGAGCGCTAGGTGCTTCGGACGACTCCGAAGGCTTGTCTGGTTGCGGAGCCGCAGGAAATTCCGGCGGTGGCTTTTCCGGTGGATGATCGTCGGAGGAATATTTACGGGCTCCACGGTGGTGAATTATTAATTGAGTTGAAGCAATACGAATTTGTGAGAGCTTATGGAGATTAGTAAGTGAAGATAATTGTGAGAAGATTTTAGGGAAAATATTAATTGGATTCATTTTTTATTTTTTTTTCTTTAGGAGTTTATGAATTTTTTGAGGCTTATGAAGAATTAGAAGAAAGACTTATCGAGAAGGGAAAATAAAGTAGTGTTTGCGTGCACAGGGTACGTACGTGGCACAAAAATGGACTCTTGAGTTGACACGTATTAGTCTATGTTTTTATAATATTAGTAATTAGAAAATTACTTCCTCCAATTCACTATGAATAATCTAGTTTGACTTGGCACGGTGTTTAAATGAATTAAAAAAAATTAACTCTAATAGTCCTAAATTAAAGTTAGGTCAAAGGTACAAAATTATTCTTTAATCATGTGACCTTAAACATGTCACGTAAAAAGATGAAATTAAAATATTATTAAAAAAGAAAAAAGATTATTCTTTTTTAACCGACTAAAAAAAGAATATCATTCTTTTTAACAACAAAAGAAATATTTTATTATATTTATTTTAGGGTAAGTTTCACGTATAGTAAACATAAAAATTTAATTTACATATTATAATAGTTATAATTTGTATAGCAAACACTAATTTAGAGGATCAGCTTGTATAATTCGCTGGCTCCACTTTAAATTTATATAATTTTGCTGGCAAATCATTTGTATAAATAGTTGTCAATCATAAAAATTTAATTTGCATGTTATAGTTATAATTTGGATAATTGCGCTTCATAGTTAGCACTAATTTGGAGCATTAGCTTGTATAATTCACTGTTCACTTCAAATTTATTTAATTTCGCTGGCAAATCATTTGTATAAATTGTTGTCAATCATAAAAATTTAATTTGTATATCATAGTTATAATTTGTACAATTGCGCTTTATTAACACTAATTTGGAGCATTTTAGATTGTATAATTCGCTGATTCCACTTGATTTATATAATTTTGCTGGTAGACCATTTGTATAAATCATTATCAATCACTCGTTTGTATAAATCGTTAACAATCTCTCAATTCAATTTTATGTATTTATATATCTACATAAAATTTAAATGCGTACACAAATAAATCGAAATAAAACATGTATATATCAAATCTCTCTCGCTTTATATAGACACAAGTTATAAATTGTATTTGTATAAAACGAAAAAAAGGAGATATGCAAAAAAAACTAAGCAAAAAAATATTTTATATTATATAATAACAAATATATAAGACGAAAGATATATGTATATATAAATAAAAAAACATAACATATACGTTTCTATTCGCATAAGCGAAAAATACGATAGACAAAACAAGCAAGCGAAATCTATTCGCATAAGCGAAAAATACGATAGACAAAACAAGCAAGCGAAATCTGAGAGAGTAAAACAAACATATATAAATTGTATTCTCTCATATTTATACGAATATAAACATATTTTATACATTTATTTTATATAAAGCGAGAGAGTTTGAAGAAGAGACCGTCGAGCAAGATTCACCAAAGAGAAATGCAAAACAATAGAATTTTCTACGAAGTCAATTAAATCAAACTACATTTAATTTATATTAATAATTTGCTATTATATATTTCCATCTAAAATGAAAATTGTCATACAATTGGTTATCATCTCCATATTTACTAATCATTTTAGTTTCAATTAATATTTACTTTGACTTTTGTTAATATATTAAAAATAAAAAGTTATTGAAGTGCCTAGAACAATCACGAAAAATGAATAAATTAGAATCGCTATCATATCAATTTTGTTAATGAGACAATTCCACACTACTGCAATTATTAAATTGGCTTAACTCAATATCATCTTGCACAAAATTTGAAATTGAAAGTTTGACAAATGAGCAAGCCAATTTTCAAAATTTTCTAATTTCCCTCTCCCCGCCTATATATATATATATACAAATACAAAAAGTTAGAAAGGCGGAGGTTTTTCATCAGCCGCTTCCGGCTGCCCAGCCGACGGCGGAGTAGAAACTTCTAGATTACTCTCATTCTGATCATCATCATTATCGCCAGGCCTTATAGGTGGATCTGCATCAAAATCCGGTACAAATTGGGACTCCGGCACCGCAGTTGCATCGGTCGGTACGGTGATCGGTGGTGACGTGATTGTCGGAAAATCCGCCGGAGATTTTTTTTCCGATGAGTCCTTGATTACATTCTCAGGTTCGACATGATCGCTCATTTTTCTTTTGGAAGTAGTTGGGATTATTCTTTTCCTCATCAAGTTTTTGAACATTGCTGAAACTCTCAACATTTTTTTCCTTTGAGATTTTTTTAGCTCTTTGTTGAGTTTGCCAGATTGGTAATTAAATATAGGAAAGGTAACAGATTTTTTAACAAAAAAAAATATAACAAAGAGACACTTGTAAATATTAGTTGATATTTACATGACACATGGAAACCACGCAATATAACTTTCACCTTCTCTTTTCTTTTTTTTTTTAATGGAAAACAGCAACGGAGAAGTTTGGTGATAAATTTTAAATATTTAAAATTTATGAAGTCGATAAGTCATGTTTGGTTATATTTTTACGGAAAAAGAAGAATAGAAGAAAGGCATGCAACATTTTATTTTGAATTTATAAAAGTAGACTTGGAATTGAACATTCTTAAAATTTGAAATTTAATTTCTAAAGTTAAAAATTTTGATATATTACACATTTCAAAATTAAAATAATAATTCTTGTGGTCAAATATACATTTTAATATATATATATATATATATATATATATATATTTCTTATTATTATTTGGTATCGTACTTATACTTTTAATAGAATTTTTTCATATCTAAAATTTGAATTAGAGATTATTCGGGATTATAGAATTTTTTCTGTATCTAAAATTTAAACTTGAGACTTCTTATTAAAGGTGACACAATCTTATCATTACACCATAATCTACTTGGATTATGCTTTTTTTAAAGTTTTATTCACAAAACAGGCCCAAATGTATTGGTAATGGGATCATGTTGGGCTACGTTGTTGCAAGCTTGGAGAAGTTGGTGGCTTGGATTTCTAAATATGAAAAATAACTATTTAAAAAAAATGGAAAATAGTGACGGATAAATTTTATAGCTGAAAAATAAAAATTTTCACTAATTCTATTCAGCAAAAGATTTATGTTAGCTACAAGCGAAATAACGATGGATTAGTGATGAAGTTAGATAGATAATTCGTGAGTATGCCAGAAATAACCATATAGGTGTTATTACAAAAGTTTGAACATTATAAGAGATGAATCGATTGACTATTTAAACTATTTTTTAGAGAGATGAGATATCATAATTTCACAGTGAAGTTCAATCATATAGGTTTGAACTGTTAAATATATTGTAAATATCTTGTATTATGATAAATTAGTTAGGAGTATAATTTACTATAATATAAGATATTTACTATAATACAAGATATTTACAATATATTTAACATGAACTTCATACAAAAATATATGAGTTTACAAATTTCTAAATTGTCTGAAGTTAAGCATTGACAAGTCAAATTTCAAAGGTGTTATGTTTATATATGAACTTCAAATTCAGACACCTAAAGTTATTTAAAGAGAATAAACTTACAAAAATTAAGAAATTTCAACTACGATTTAAATTGACCGAGTAATTATGCACAACATCATTTAAAATATAGTCAATTTAAAAAAAATTATTTAAAAGTTTAGCTAGCATCAACAAACTTCAAACATTTTGTTTTGATTTTTCACACGATATCACGAGTTCACGTTAAAATTTCGATTAAATTTAAATCATACATTTTCAAAACTCAAATTCAAGACATCTTACCACTAACATTCCTCACTCCTTTGCAACTTCATACGAATACTTTATACTTAGTTACAAGTAAAAAAATATATAAAATAATTATACAACATCCAAAAAAATCAAACTTAAAAGGTTGATCTAGTTTATTAATACGGTATGGTTAGCGTGACAGTGAAGTAATTATTCTTGTTAGCAATAAATTCCATAGGCTTATATTATAATTATATTACATTATAATTATAATCTATAAGAAATGAATTCAACACCAACTCAAAATGATCTGGCATTCATTACAATCTGATTAGATTTAATCACTTAATTATATGCACTGAGATGGATCACAACTCCCTAAATATTTCGAATGTTAATTTCAAGGTTGTTGACATTCTGTGTAAAAATAAATTAAAAATTGGAAGCTAGCCAGCTAATATCTATTATCATATTTTTCCCCTAAGTTCCCCCTTTTTAATATTATTAATTAAATCATACAAAACGTAAATTTCTTTTGGTGATCGGAGACGGATGACGACTTATGTAGTAATCGGCCTTCATACTAGAATGCTTTCTAGGTCGAAGAGTTTCTTTTTTACTAGTAAGGATGCAGGAAGCAAAAAAACTTCCACTAGTTTCAGAAAGACAACAGATACATGCTCTAAAAAGCATGAAACGTTTGCTAGGAAATATTTTGTTATTAAAGTGTTCAACTGATTAAAATAAAAAAAATTAAAAAATTAAAGAAAATTACCTAATTTTTTCATTATAGGTCATTTCGAATTGATGCGTTTGAACAGATTTTTGGTTAGATACTTAGATTTATTAAAAGACTTAAATTCACAATCTCTCAAAAATTTTAAAAAAAATTTCAAATATGATCGCATTATTATTTTTTGTTTCTTTTCCTCTTTACGTTAATAAAAGAATTATTGAATGTAAACGTGTACACGTGATAAATAGCAAATATGGGCAAGAAAATATTCTGGAGGTAATTTATTTATACCAAAAAAAAGGCAGAAAAAACCTTGTCTTCACTAAAAATGGAAAAAAATAAATTATTTTCCTCCCACAGAAAATAAATCCCATGTGCTCCTCTCTGCCAGCTTTGGGAGCTTCTTTTATCTTAATTGAAGATAACTTAAATTAATAGCGATATATAATCTATTTAATAATTTTTCATAAGTGAAATTTGAAAAAAAAATTAAAAGTATATACCATGCAAAGTCTCACACTAAATTACCTTAGCACTGTAAGTTAAGTTAATTCCTATTAGTCATTTGGTTTTAAAAATATTTTCAAGAAAAGTTTGGAAAAAAATATGAATAAAGAAGTAAGATGAATTTAAAATAATTAAATTCAACAATTAAAAAAAAAATAACTTAAATTATCATACCGTATGAATTCAAATATTTCATGTTCTGTCGATTCATTTTCATCTAATATTTTTTAACTCATCGTACCTCTAATAACATTCATCATTGTCATTCATGTATACATTTTTATTGAACGCTTATTTCCTTTGTAATATTAACTTTAATTCACTTTGTATTTTTAGTGAGATAATTTCCAATTATATAAATATGTAAATTTTATATTATACTACAAATACAAAGTTAAGTTATTTCCTTCCCTAATTTATCTTTTCTTTATTTTTGTTGTTAACAAGTGAGATAAGATTAATGATCTTTTATTTGAAATGTAACGTAAAAAAAAAGTGATTTGTTGTAAGACCAATGATTTAATCAATAAATTATTTAAACCCCATATTTAATTTAAATAATATTACATAAATTAAGATAAATAAACTTTTTTATGTATATAAATTATAATTTCTCCCCTATATAAATCAATATAGATGGTGCTCATATTGATTTGTATAGGAACTTAGTGTTGAGGGTGACAAATCAGTGTTTCAACTTCCAAGTGCTCAGTAGTTGAACTCAACAGTGGGTTCTTCCCTTTAACCTTCTTAACACTTTTGGAGAGAGTTTGAAACTTAAATACGAATTATCGGATTTAATTATCTTTATTTAAATGATATAATTTATAATAAAGAGTACATTAAATAATATATAAAGGCGTACTTGTGCATTATTCCTTATAAAAATCAAAATTCAAAAAATCAAAACTCTAATTTTGCGAGAGACTTCCCTTATCCTCTTCAATTCTCTTAGTATTTTAATCCTCTTAGTATTTTAAAATTAGAGTTCGAACTATAAATTCAACTGTTAGCTCATTTTTCTTATTAAGAAGTATACTAAATATAGAGTTTAACGATATAATAACACTATCCATAAAATTAAAATTCTGATTTCGCGTCAAAACAATCCTCCTCCAAACCACAACAGCCCAAACACAAGCAAAAAGAAAAAAGAGACAAAAAAAAGGAAGAATATTTTTGTAAAGTAAAATAAGTGAAAAAAGATTACCAACTTTCTCATTATTCAAAAAGAAAAAATAATTTAAAAACCAAAAAAGCCAACTTTCCTTTTTGTTTTTTTTCTTCTTTTTTGGTTTCATCTTTCTTCTTTGTTCTTTCTGTTTTGCCTATCCCTTGGAACATTTCAATTCACTTAGTAGAACAACAAAACAAAAGTAAACCCCCCCACCCCACTTCTACTACCCCCACCTTCAAGCACTCTGCATTGTCTCTTCAATTGTCCATTTCTTGTTCTGCAGAAACTGCTAAAACCCTTTTTCTGGTTTCTTGAACAGTTCCAGAATCTCAATTTTTTTTGTTTTTTAATGAAAATTGAGTGTTCTCTTGATTCTTTTTCCAAATGGGTTTTTTTGTTTTTAGTCTTTGAACAGTTACAGAATCTCTAGCTTCACTTGCACGATTTTGATTCTTTAGGGATTTGGTTTTTCGTATAAAATGAAGTTCTTTCCTTTTTTTGGTTTTTGAACTTTTCTGATTCTATAGGTATTTGGGTTTTGATTAATTGTGAGAAATGCAATCAGAGAGCTCAGAACAGGTGAGATCGGTTGTGGCAGCAGCTGATACTAGAGGGAAGCATCGGATATCTGCTGAATTGAAGAGACTTGAGCAGGAAACTCGTTTTTTAGAGGTTCTTCTGATGTCTCTTATTAACTTTTTGTTTTGTTGCTTAGAAATTGTCTGTTTTTTCTGGTTTGCTGAATATGGTTGTTGTGAATTTGATATTTATGAGGAAAAGTTTGAATCTTTCTTCAAAGGGGGTGTTGTGTTGTATTGGTACACAGTGCAGATAGGAGTAATGAATGATGTTAAAAAAAGGGAGTTATTGTTATATGTGTTTGGTAATATGTGAAATGGGTTGACCATTAACTGAAAAAAAAGAAGAGCTTTTCTTTACTTCAATTCCGAAAAGAGGGGCTTATTCACCTATTTGGTTGAGTTAATGTGCTAATGAGCTATTTCATCTTTTCGCACACGCTTTCATAGTGTGGTTTACCTCTCATGTGTGGTTTGCAAGCTGTTGCACAAGAGTGAGGTTTACCCCGTGGTCACCCAAGGAGTAGTGGCTGCGAAGCTATTTCATGTTTCATATCTGATTAAAGTTCTTCAGTTGTGGAAGTGTGAGGGTGTATGTCCCCTTTCATTTCATTTTCGATGTAGTAGGGGAGTTCATTTGAGTTTTGAAGTGAAATCTTAATGTTTTTGAGAGTTGAATAATAATTATTTGAGTATGTTTTGGACTTGGCATGGAGTTTTACCGAGAGCCTTGAAACCTGTTGAAAATAGGACATATAGGACTCACTGATGTTTCATTGGAAACCTGTATTGAACTTCAACCATGAATTCTGGCCATCTAAAAAACTGCTGCACTGACTGCAAAATATTACATGTTATTGTTTAAAATGCCTTTCTATTTGTGTTGCTTAAAAGTTTTTGAAGGCTTGATTTGCAACTATATATAAAAAAGACTGTTGATATAGTACCTGATGAGGCATTAACAGGTATCCTCTTTTTATAAACATCTGAAATCAGAAAGAATATAGTGAACATTGTTTCAGTCCATTACGGAGCTGTTAGTTGAACATTGGAAGTCCTTACTTATTTGATGTTGGAGTGGGAGGAAGAAAGAGACGGTAGGGCAGGGGTGTGTGTGTGTGTGGATACAAGGGAAAATAGAAAACCTGGAATAGGAAAAGTATCATTGGACCACAAACCAATCAAAGTAATTAAACTGAGTTGCTTCACTGCCAGAAAACAAAACAAGCTGTTCTATTATTTTGGCTTTTCCTGATTGTGAATTTTGTTGTTCATTATGGGAAACAGTGGCGGAGCTAGGATTTTTAATATATCTGGTGTCAAAATTCCTAAGGAGTAAACCTACGAAGAAGTTAAGGGGAGTCAATATGTATTATATATCCATAAAAAGGAATTCTTTTACCTAGATACACAGTGGAATCTTCTTCTTCGTCACCCCTGGAATACATGTGGAGGAGATTCTGAGATATAAATGCAAATGTTTGAAGATTTTGTGTTGGTTGGGGGTATCTAGCTGTGAGGATTTCTAAAGCAGACAAATTTTCATGATTATCGGATTATATATGGAAGGAGACAGATATTAGAATCTTCTCTAACTGTGCAATTAGAATCTTTGTTTTTTGACTTTTGCTTCTTGACATGAGTTCGTAGCTTCTCTCCTTTAATCATTTCATTATCTCTGAGAAAGGTCTAGAATATTATACTCCTTCAGGCTTCGTCCTTTTTTATATGGAAAGACTTGATTGAACATTGTAAATAAGATGTTAATTTTGACTTGCAACTATATTACTGCTTCTGGAGAAAACATGAATTTAATAGGAAAACATTACATCAAAGTTTAAAATTTAAACCACTTCATCAATTTGAATTCTTGAAAATTGTGAAAGCTGTACAAAAACAGAATGGTATTAATCATGATTAGACGTCATAAGAATGAGTAAGATAGAGTAATAATTTGAACTTAAATGTCTGGTAATGTTTATAAATAATAGTTCGTAGAGTGATTAATTATCACTCACAAATAGCATTTTGATGTGCATTCATATATATTGACTTCCGAAACTTTTTCTCTAGAAATTGATCCAATCTTATCAAATTACATCTCTTTAAGCATGATTGGGGGTTTAGGTATCTAATATGTCTGCCAATGTGCTGTATGTGTGTGTGTGTGTGTGTGTGTGTTGATGTGTGCACAATCTGTCCAGGATACCACCACTATAAAAAATAAAATGTGAACTTACGCTGATGTTTTTGTGAGCTGAAAGGTGTTACCTTTATGAATATTTGACCTAGTCTTGGTTCATAGTTGCTTAAATTATCTTTACGTCCCTGTGATCTTACACATCAAACTAGGGAAATAGAACATGTTGAGAGATATACAACACCTCGTGCTTGTTGGTTTTCAAATTCTAAAATGTTCTATCCTCTGAGCAAGAACTTCTTTATTGGTTAGAGTTGCTTCAAAGGACTTCAACCAGTTCAAGTGTTCCGGTTCATGCAAAGCAACCTGAGAAAGGAGTTCTTACTTCTTATAATAAACTTCATGTAAAGGAGTTTCTAGGAGAGAGAGGAGGATGTTTTTTCCTTGACTCCTAGCTGCAAAAGTTCAGATAACACTCCTAATAAGTGAAGCCACAAAATAATGGCTACTGAAAGTCTTGCCTAAATGAATTATGAATCTTCTTCATGAAAACACTTTATTAGTGTCAAACATATCATATTTTTTTTAAAATGGTAACTTTAGTGTCAAACATATCATTTAAGCACATTTACAATATTTGCAATTTCTCTACATATGCATGTGATTATTCAGAACATATTTTTTCCCAAGTTTCTCCTGACTCATATCTGTGAAAGGAAGCTCATTTATAGTGATAAGTCTGTCATATATACTGCTTAATTTATCACCTAATAGAGAACTAGAAATGGCATGAGCTTTGTGGTATATCTTATGAACCCCCTTTGCTAATGGAGAATCAAATCTTTCTCTATTTAAATTATGTACTCTTGTCCACTAAATATGTTATGTCCCATCACACACTGCCACATAGAACTTAGATGATCTGTAAAATGTTCTTTACACATAGACATAAATGTGTAGTATACAAGCTGATTCGAATTGGTAAGGAAAGGCCTTCCATTTAGGAATTATCAGTTCCATATGACCGAATAAGATCTAAAAATAATCATTTTTGGGCTCTCTTAAGGATTCTAGAACTTTAATGAGGAAGCACGCAATGCAGATTGAATATCTCAGTCACTGAATTTTTCACTGTATATAAGACTTGAGTTGTGTAAAGCAGGGTTGATCAGTTGATAGATTCTGATTGCTCAGTAACCTAAATATTACATATGTGAGTTGCAGGTAGGAAATTACAAGAATATTTCTGTTACTTAGATATGTACTGCGTGGAACTCAATACTCTTCCTAATTGTTTCTCCCTCCACTTCTTGTTGTTTCTATGAATGTTTGTGCACCAACGCAAATGTGATTCGTGCAACCATTAGGCTTTGCTTGAGTATCTCCAATGTGGTTAATAAAAAATAGTGAATACTTCTATGTGTTCGTCCAGTATTGGCAATTTTAGTTGAGCTAATACTTGGTGATAGCGTGTCAACCTGTATAGGGCTAAGACATTTTGGGGGGCTTTACGTGGGTTGTATTATATGTACATGATACATCTGAGACCAATGTGGTGTAACATTAAATAATCCTGAATTATTACAAAAAAGATATGTGCTACGGATGTGATCCGGGTTAAGAGTTGTGCTTCATTTTTCTTCTATATGATAGCAAAGCTCTTATGCTCTAGAATCCTTGAACAAATTTTAGTTGCATGACCTTATACATTAATAGAATATCCTTCGACTCCTTTTGATGTTGTGTTTCTTACCCTGGGTCTCCCTTCCTTCTTTGAGCCCTTAATTTGACAGCTGCTGTGCTTTCCGTTATTTGGACAGTTATCTTCTACATGTCGTGCCATATCTGGTGGCATTGCCTCAATCTTCTTCGCAAGGGTTTAAGGCTAGGAGTGGTTGGTCTCAGTTGTTTTTCATGTTCCAACATCAGACATGATACAGTATCTATTTCTTGCTGATTGTTACTTGTTTTGTTTTACTTATAATAACCAACAAATCCATGAGAGCTAGTGGCCTACAGTTCAAAACTTGGTGGATAATGGATCCACTCATCTACCATTCTCCTTTAAGTACCCGACTTTTGTTTGTGGTAGGAATCTAAATGTGCGCCTAACCCACAAATTGGGCTCGTCACTGATCAAAGCCTTTGGGCAAATTGTTATTTGTTTATTAAGCCTTCTTCTGTAGATAACTGACAATACATACTACAAAATTGCTGATGATGTAACATGTGCAGGAAGAACTTGAATTGCTTGACAAAATGGAAAAGGCATCAGCTGCTTGCAAGGAGTAAGTACAAACATAATATATTTAACTTGGTATCTGTAAAGCTTTGAGACAGTAGATCATCCCACTCCTTCTCTGGGTATGGAGCCGATCGTGCATGCCCCAAGGCCCCTTTTGTAGCATGATCTGCATAAAAGCATTGGCTAGATGACTTACGTTCTGTTCAGTGCATGTTATGGTTATCTAACTTGATTCTCTTACATGGGCTTAGGATGCTAAGTAATGTGGAAACAAGGCCAGATCCATTACTACCAATGTAAGAATTACCCTTCATTTATCGCAGCGTCTTATGAGTGTCATATTTCGCTAAATTTTATGATATTTCCTCCACCAGAACACACGGTCCAACAAATCCTTCTTGGGATCGCTGGTTTGAAGGAGCACAAGACGCATCAGGTTGCAGATGCTGGATATTGTGAATTTGTCATCTGATTTGGAAGTTCTACTGATTGGAGAGGAAGTTGAAGTGTTTGTATTCACAGTTTGTTGCCTTATACAGAGAGGTCTTATGTGCAGAAAATGACATTTTTTTAAAAAGTATTCCTCAAGAGTTGAAATTCAAGATTTCTAATCTTTATTGCTAGGTCACTCAGCATTGTGCAGATGACATTTTCTAATTTCTATTGTAACTTCATAATGACAAGTGAAGTATTTGTTGTGGTTAGAAATGATTCATAATACCTGTCTCAGTAGCTAAATCTTCAATTAAGAACCACTGTATGTTATTTGTTTCAACGTTTATTTTGGAGCTTGACATGAGTTGAACATAAATAAAATATCGAGGATTTATATAGCCAATCTCAACCTATTCGAGACTGAGGCATAGCTGTTTGATTTGGAGCTAAATAAGCAATTGTGCATTTCATCTTCACAAACAGGAGCCAATACAACACTTATTTTGAGATAGAAGAAAGTAATAAGATTTTTGGAGAACTACTAGACTTACATCTATACTGCCAATTTTAAATATGTTTTCAAATAATTACTCTCTCCGTTTAAAAAAAAAATATTCTATTTCCTTTTTAGTCCGTTTGAGAAAGAATGACCCCTCTCTTTTTTTGGCAATTTTTTTAACTTTAACTTTCTACGTGGCATGTTTAACACCACGAGATTGAAGGGTATTTTAGTACATTTGACAAAACTTTAATTTTGAACCACAAGATTAAAAAAGTCTTCTTTCTTTTTTTAAACTCTGTTCCAAGTCAAATTAGACCATCCTTTTTTAAACGGAGGGAGTATGTATTACATGACTAATTAAGAGTTTTCTATCATATATTCAAAAGGATACACCTAGATACATGTATTTTTGCTAGCACATAAATACATTAAAATAAGGGAGAGAGATGAGCGAAAACATGAGGTAATTAAGCGAGATTTGTCTATGTATTCAAGATACATGTGAATCATCATAACTAGGATACACACTAGAAAGATATATGTTCTATTTGTATCTCGTGTGATTCACATGCATCTTGAACAAGAGGGAAGCGAGCAAGATTCGTTATGTATCTTAGATACATAGAAGAGTGACCGGTGAGATGGAAGAGAGACGAGCGGAATTTGTCTATATATTATTTTTAGATACATACAAATCCACTTACTGTGTATCTAGAAAAAAGATAAAATTCGTAATATTATAAATCAAAATGTATCTAAATAATTAGCTGCTTAGATTTTTGAAATTTTTTAGATAAATTTAAAGTTGGTATACCACAAAATCCACTTTTATCCGACCCATATAAAATACCTTCTCCATTTCTTCCATTCCCCAAAAATCAGAAATGGCAACTGGTTCTTCTTCTTGTCCTCCCCAGAAAACCTACGATCTCGAAATCACCATCGTCTCCGCCAAGCATCTGAAAAATGTCAATTGGCATCACGGCGATCTCAAGCCCTATGTTATCTTTTGGGTCGACCCGGATCAACGACGCGCCACACAAGCTGATGATTCCGGCAATACCCGACCCGTTTGGAACGAACGATTCGTCCTCCATCTTCCCCATTCTCAATCTCCTCCTCACGATGCTGTTCTTACTCTTGAGATCTTCCATTCAAAACCTTCGGAAACTCCCAAACCTTTAGTCGGTACACTTAGGGTTCCGTTGAAGGAACTGGTTAACGTCGACGATTTCAACAAAATCAGAACTTTTGAGCTCCGGCGACCTTCCGGTCGTCCTCATGGTAAGATCCGACTCAAGCTTGCTATTCGTGAATTATCTCCACCCCTCGATTACCAAATACCCCCTCCTTGTAGTTATTATTACTCTACTGCCCCCCCTCCTCCTCCCCCTTCCTACAGAGCATTTCCTTCTTCCCCATACCCCTCACACCCTCATCCTCCTCCGTCGCCTGTAGTTGCACCGCCGCCACCTGCTTCTCCATCACCACCACCTCCTCCTCCGCAGCAACATTCTTTTCCTTACAGTGTATTCTCTGATCCTTACTCTAGTTACTTCCCTGGGTATTACTCTCAACCTCCCCCTCCTCCTCCACGACCATTTGTTGAGCGGCAATCTAGCTATAACAGTTTGGGCTCGAGGCCAAGCGCCCCTGTTGATTATTACCCTCCTTATGATCAGAAGCGTAGTGGGAAAATGGGGACGGGGGTAGGCACCGGATTGGCGGTTGGAGCAGTGGCTGGTACATTGGGAGGATTGACATTAGGGGAAGGATTGAAGTATGAAGAAGCCAAGATTGCAGAGAGAGTTGAAAACAACATAGCAACCAGAGATGATTACAGCAATTACAGTGAATATTGATGCTGATGTTTCTCACTGGATGAAGTCCTCTACACTAATGGGTAATCAATCTTGCGTTGTATTTTGTATATATAAAGCTTGTTCATTTTCAATGGATTCCTCCTCTTAATGATATGATGAATTATGTTAATTCAGCTGTTTTTGAGTTTCTTCTATGAAGGATTCTACTGGTAGATATATGTAACTCTACTTCTATCTGGTTGGATGGTTGTTTCATGATGTAGTGTGGTATGTTCGATGAATATATTGTTTGGATAGATTATTATATCGTTTTTAACCTACTCGTAATATCATGGATGCATTTATCTATAAAACTAAACTTGAAGAGTCAAAAACACACTTGCATTCATTTTTTATCTGAGTTTCATACCTAAATTATTGAGAGTGTGCTTCTCATATCTACACTAACGCGCGATCTTATAGGATATGTAATATACATGACATAATTTGTTGGCAAGGATTCGTACCATGGGTAATGGATTCGCCTAACGGAATTATTCATATCCTATATATACATACGGAGTTTCGAGTGTCTTCTTGATCATATATACTATTTCGCGGTGGTGATAGATAAATTGACATGATATATTCAAGAAGTATTTTATTGTTTGTTGTTTGCAAACGATATTAATTGATGAGACATGCGATGAACTCAACCATAGACTATAGATTTGAAAGCAAGACCTCAAGAGTCTAAAAACTTTAGTCTGAGCAGGACTAAGATGTTGTGCACAATGTAAACTTTGTAGAGTAGTTGTTGGATCGACTATAGTGTTAGTTAAAAATTTGTGCGATAGAAGATGAAGTTAATATAAACGAGGATGCTTAGATGATTGTGTGAGCATGTGGAATAAATAAGATCATTAGCTGAGATATGATAAAAAGGAATTAAAGAGAAGTGATTACAAATGTCACAGCACATTCTCGTTTTACCAAAGGCATGACTTTAAATAGGCGAGTTTTTTTTATCGGATATCCCCAAGGAACTGAATAGGAGAGCTTGACGTTTAAAATTTTAGAGTTGATAATTTGTAGGTAGTTAAGTATTTTCTATGTTCAAATGGTAGAGCGGAATTGGTATCTTATTCTTCGATTTTATTAATACTATTATTAATTTTTTACTTTGGTTGTCTCTAGCATTTTCTTTAATATTTTAATTATAATTTTCTCTTGCATTTATTTTATATCATATTATGAAAAAATTCAAGGGTCCATCAAAAATTATCTCTATCTTACATCGGTAAAAGATAGAGTTATGGAAAAATCCATCCTTTGCACATTTCACTTGTGAAACTATATTTGGATGTTATTGTTATTTTAATGTTTTCTGATTGAAAATTAGATTCTTACGATTTTGTTAAATTTGCACTCAGAAGTTATTATATATTATTCCTTCTGTTTCAATTTATTTGTCTTACTTTTTTTTTCTCTGTTTAAAAAAACATAACTTTTAAAATTTAATTTTCACATTTATAATTTAAAATAATAAATTAATTATTAGTTCTTTTAACTTTTTGACATTCTGTAAAATGAAAGTCGCACAAATAAATTAAAGATATAATATATAAATTGGATCCTTAACTTGGCTTTAAATTGTAATTTTGACCTTAAATTTTGTCAGTGCACAAATTGACACTTTACTATTCAAAACTTAAACAAAAAAACTCTCGAATCCTACCTGGCAAAAATGCGTGAAATACACTCAAATTAGGCACGTCAGAGATAAAATTTGAGGGTCCCAACAGTAAAAAACCATTGAAAAGATTATTAAATCCTTAATCAATCCTTCTATATATATATATATATATATATATATATATATATATATTTTAAATG
>NC_028645.1:80189437-80222474 GCF_001406875.1 Solanum pennellii
TATATATATATATTTTAAATGAAATTTCACTTTTTTCTCTTTCTAATTTTTTTAACATTTTCTCCTTTTTTGCTGGCATTCTTTGTTGTTTATTGCAAATAATGTACAAATTACAAGTGACATTTAATTATTTTTTGTTATTGTGAAAAAAAAAAGCTATAATGAAGTTTTTTTTTTTCCCTATATCTATTGTAAGCAAGATGGGCTAAGTACATAATTGTAAAAATCGAACACAATCTATGTCCGAAGTCTCTCAATCATCTACTCCAATCCACACTTACGAGACTCCTTACATTTTGATTAGGTATTAAATTGCTATTCAAACTTGACAAAAATCTTTGAAAAGTTCATTTAGACATTTATCAAACAATTTAAGTGCACCAATTTACTTAATAAATTTTAGCACTCTATGTTTTCTTAGCCTCTAAAAATTCGTAATTGTAATTTGCTACTCACTATGACAATCATAATATACAAAATATCTTTGTTTTTCCATTAAGTATTTGACAACTTAAAACACAAATATACTGCAAACTAAAGAAAGAAGAATAAGTTAGTTGATTTTCGTGACTTTCTATATCTATGGGCTGCTCTGAAATAATTTTGCAACAAAAACGTTAGCTTCCTCTAAATATTCCCATTTTGGCTTGAACATCTGACCAAAAATATGCAATGCTTGTTTATAAAGTGTTGAACTTTGATACCTTCACTAAATTAAGAAAGAAAGAATAGATAATCGTTCAAGTATATAAATTTTCTGCACATATCTTAAACAATTTTTTCTTTGATTTGAATATAAGGATATGAATTTTAGAAATTTAGATTAGAGTTTTTTTTTCAGGAGAAAGAGGAGAAGAGCTGGTAAAAACAATTCCAGAAATGAATTTGTTTTATTTTTCACCTTATTCTATATTATAATTTATTTTTATTATTTTAAAATCTAGGTGTATTTATTTTAGTTAGTTGGCAGCATCTTAGTGGTCCACCTATTCACGTCAGAGCATTTGTATATAATACATTGTGTCTGAAATATCTGAGTGTTTTTATATATAAATTTTAGATAATTAGAGTGTCTCTTTATGCACTATCAAAATTAAAGGTCAAAGTTATAATTTAAAGTCAATATATATATATATATATATATATATATGCCTAAATTAAAATGGAAAGGAGTATATATTTAAGGAAGACCAAAAATGTACTTAATTTTGATAAACTTAATGTTCCTATGTGTATTTAAATGTAGACATTAAAATGAAAAGGAGTATATATTTAAGGAAGACCAGAAATGTATTAATTTGATAAACTTAATGTTCCTATGTGTATTTAAATGTAGACATGTAGATTTTTATGCATATCTTAATATTTAGATTAAGATTGTTCAAAATTTAATCAGAATTGATAATTCAAATCGATTTTTTTAAATTAAATTATTGATAATGAGTTATTAATTAAGTAGTTTTGATAACGATTTTGACCTTTCTTTATTATTGGGTTATCAATTTTTAATAGTTTGAGGTTTTTTTCTTAACGGGTTAATTGATAACCCGACAGTAAATTAAATAAATATATTTATATCATTTAGTATATAAAATTCTTCACTTAAAGGTAAGTCTCATACTTTTATTTCTAACCGTCTGTCCCTTTCAATTTCTCGGTTATTCTATATTATGACATTGTTTGCTTTTAAGCAAGATGAAATCTGCCAACTCATTTGTATGATTTTTTATTTTTTTAGATCAAATCTTAATGGATAAATCGATAATCGAACAGATAACGATTAATTACCAATACACAAATAACAGATAAGTTAATATCTTAATGATTCTTTAATAGTTTAGCATGTGTTTAAATCAATAAACGATAAACTTCAAAATTGAATCGATCAATATACAATTTTATGCTTATTCAAATTCAAACGTCTTCTACGAGGCTTAAAAGTGGTAAAAAAATATATTTGTTGGACCGTTTTAAACCTACCTAAACATGAGGGACTAGTTTTGTTTATTTTTTGTTAGTAGATCCTCCTAAATCCTTTTGTACTTTGTTAATGTTTGTTCAACGATAATAACAAAGTTCTCCTGCCTCGCTATCTCCGCCTACCTTTTACTCCCTATTTAAATTGCTCACTCCAATTCCCTCTCAGCTCCCGTCGTTAACTACCACCGCCGTCCGCCGGCGACTCCGTTGAATTATCGTAACGTCAACCCGATCACCGGAAATATCCTTAATTTGCGAAATCTCCAGTGAGAAAAACAATGTCGCACGCTATTAATTTCTTTGTTTCGTCGCCTTCACGTTCGCCTGCATCTCTCACAATCTCAAGGCCGTCGGCGTTCGTATCAACTGGTAGTTTACGTGTACCGGTGAAGAAATCGTCAAGGAGTTTTGTTGTGAAAGCGTCGGCAGCGTCAGATCTCGATGAGTCACAGTCATCTCCGGTGTTAGTGTCGGAGAATGGTTCGGGAGGGGTGTTATCAAGTGTGACGAAGGAGTATGGTCGTAATAATGCGGTCGCATCGTCAGCAGATTCGAGTTCGATTGAAGTGGATACTGTAACAGAGGCGGAGCTGAAGGAGAATGGGTTTAGGAGTACACGTAGGACGAAGCTGATTTGTACGATTGGTCCTGCTACTTGTGGGTTTGAGCAGCTGGAGGCTTTGGCTGTGGAAGGAATGAATGTTGCTAGGATAAATATGTGTCATGGAACACGTGATTGGCATCGTATGGTAATTGAGAGAGTTCGGAGGTTGAATGAGGAGAAAGGGTTTGCTGTTGCCATCATGATGGATACTGAAGGTAGTGAGATTCATATGGGAGACCTTGGCGGGGCTTCATCTGCTAAAGCTGAGGTATATATTTAGTTTGAATTTGGTATAGCAACCCCTTTTACGAAATCGCATGAAATTAAAAGTTTAAATCTTTTATACTGTAGTTTGGTTTATGATAAGTTAAGTCTTAAGTGCCTTGGAACTAGCAAAGTTTGTTTCTTTAATACTTCTCTTTGTTGTTGTATGACAAGAATTGGGATGATTTGCTTAGTGTGAATCATGTTGGTTATCCAAGTCTAATAAGTGAACTCGAGAAGGGTAGATAGGCTACCCATATCCATAGAGTTTGGTACTTGGAAACATATAGATTTGTCAGTTAGGAAAAAACAGGATTCTTGGGGAAGTTGCAACATTTTGAAATTTGGTGCATTTTTTGCTATAATAAACTGAGGTTTCGTTTGGGAGTGTACAGTAGCTTTGATGTAATTTTTCCAGTCCTATTTTGAAGTACTATTTCAAAAAGTAGCTTTAGTTAAGCACCTACTGCTCTTTGCAGAACTACTTTTAGGCACTTTGTTAAATATTAGGTACATGAATCTTGGAAAAAAAAACTTCATCCAATTGATAATGTTACTCTAAGCAACATTTTTACCTTGACAATGGGAAGTTGTCTTTTGAATATACCAAATACCGAATTAATTGGATTGGTTGCGCTTCATCCACCCAAGCTGAGGTATATATTTGGCTTGAAGTTGGTACAACTATTCATTTTAAGAAATTGTGAGCAGGAAATAAGTACCATATTCTGCTTTATGGACGAGTTAATCTCGTGTTATTTTCATAAGAGAATTTGTGTTTACCAATGTAGCTGTTTATGGGACTTAACAAAATCTGTTGTTGTTTATGTTGTGGTATGAGTAGAACTAGGATGCTTTTGGAAGGTGCAACCTTTTCATTTATGTGTATTTGCTTAACTGACTAAGGTCCCTATTGGGTGTTCTGCAGTTTCTCCGAAGTTATCTACTACTTTTTAAAAAGAAATACCATTTCAATAGCTTTGAATTATTTTTACTTTTCTTGTCTTCTATACAATAAATACTTTTCGAGCTCAAGTGTTTGTACAAGAATTTGAGAAAGCAAGTATATTGTCTTTTTGATAAAATTAATTTCATCAGCGAAGGTTTGTGTTTTAATTTGAAATTGGGAAACTTCCATCTAAAATATCACCTACATTTGAATCTGGAAAGCAGTTTTCTCTGAAGTGATTCCTCTATAAGTGTTTTTGGCCTAAATCAACAAAAATAAAAGTAACTTTACAAATATTACAAATACTTGATGGGATGTAGATATAGCCTGATAGATAGTGACACAAATAACTGTTAGTCTCTTTATGGTGTCAGCAAACATGAATTCAGATTTGGAGTTCTGTCGATTATAGGATCATGGATAAAACTTTGAGGTGGGTGGATAAAGCTAAAATCAGGATACTTATTTTGGCTGGGGTGGAATGAAGTGGGGGTGTTGGGTGGGGAAATTGCGCTCATTTTCTATAGGAATATGTTGCGCAGTGATGATCTCGGTTTGAAGTTTTCTTTTGTTCCTTCCTTTCTGTGTTTGCTTGTGGCTGTTGCTGAATTCTAGCTGAGGTAAGTTAACCACGTCAATCTTAGTGGCATTTGAGACTATTTACTTTGGATAGAGAAGAGAGGTAAGCAAGAATCAGGCTGAGCATTTGTCAGAAGTCTGAAGTGGGGTTGGTTGGAAAAAATGTTGGATCTTGCTACAAATTTAAACTAAAAACTGTTTTTTTTTTCTGTTTTACTGCATTACTGTGTTCTTGGCATTTATATCTGCTTGATATTCTCTGCATAGTAGAATCAGAAAGAAATATTGAACACCAATAATAATCTATGAAGTTTTGCTTGGGGGATGGGGTGGGGGGTCTATGGAAAACACTGGATATATATCATTATCTGTTATGCCGAATAAAGATATAATATCTAACTATTCTCTTTATACAGGATGGTGAAATTTGGAATTTCACTGTTCGTGCATTTGATCCACCGCTTCCAGAACGCACCATCACTGTTAACTATGATGGTTTTGCTGAAGGTTTGCCCTATAGACTGCTATAGAAAATAAAAAAGATCATTTTTGCAAAGAAATATGCTTTCGGTGTCATTCCTTGCGCTTCGATAAATATGTTCAATTTTGATTAATTTATTGGCTTAACTGTTTCACTGCAGATGTAAAAGTGGGTGATGATCTTCTAGTAGATGGTGGAATGGTGAGATTTGAAGTGATTGAGAAAATTGGCCCTGATGTTAAGTGTCTTTGCACGGATCCTGGACTTCTTTTACCTCGGGCTAATCTGACATTTTGGCGGGATGGTAAATTAGTAAGGGAACGCAATGCTATGCTGCCAACAATTTCCTCAAAGGTTTGCACCTATATTCCTTTCCAGCTTCTTTGAAAATAATTTATGAGCTTGGTTTACATAATCAAAATTGAGATCTATATTTTGGTTGAAACTGTTTCTGGTATGAACCTTTTGCCTTATTGTTGCACCTTTTATATTGTTCAGTTATATTGCCCCTTAATGTTGTCAAAATTAGTAAAGTCAATAACTCGGACCAATAATATTACCATTCAAGCAATTACAAACACCACTCCAGGTTAATACTACGCATGAATTTCAAACTTGTGAGTATCAAAAGATAAATTAGTTTTCTTCTTTATACATGTGAGAAATATATTACAAATTAAAATGTAAGTTTAGTACATTACGAAGACTTGGATTTGCACACTCTGAAATAGCCAAACAAATCACCAAATTCAAGTTACAATTGATCGCTATATGATCCATCAAACCTCCAAAATTACATACAAGTGTGATATACGGATCATGTACAAGTCCCAAATCCGTACAAAACATAGATTCCTATGCAGATATGCTGTTCATAAAAGATTCCAAAAAGTCTACTTCAAATCTTCAAATCTCTTGCATAAAACTTAGTGGTGCATAAACTTTAGACTTGAAGCCATTACATTCTCCAATTCCCTTTTAAGTTATAGGTAGCTCAAATGGAGCATAAACATAATCAAGTAAACAAATAATATATAAAAAGTACTAAATACCAAATCTTGAAGTGTTTCCAAATATCAATATCAATATAGAAAGGCTCAAGTGTCAAGAGAGCTCATAAAATTATTTCAAGGAAGTTTGTCAAATAACAAATTTGCCCCCCACGTGTGTTTTTTGAGAATCATCAAATATCAAGATGGATCGAAGCCTAAATCAAGTAAGGTCGAAACCCAATATCAACAGAATTAAGAACCATATTAAAAACAAATTTCTAATTCATACTTTAATATGAACAAATTGCATAATTATGTCGATCAACAAATCTTAATTCAAGATTGCAAAAGATCGAATAAAAGAGGCTTGACAATATAGGTGACAAACTGTCACAAGAAGGACAAAGTCCCAAAAAGAATACAAAATGATAAGCTTTGGTTGGCAAAAGTTACCCGGTATATACCTGTATAGGTGGAGGTTGCAGGTACCCAGTGATATAGTTGTGAGATGCGAAGTTGTGGCCCAGTCACCACCATTATCAAACAGTACCTTTTATATCAATTATTCCCAGATTCTCACTTTAAAGGGAACTAAGAACTCTTGTAGCCTGGATCTAAGGACTTAACTGTTGATACTGCAACATTTATGTTTCACAAAGAGTATGCATAGTCAATTCTAGCTTAGTACAACAGCTATTAGGATATACCTGGACTTCCACTAAATTTTTTCAGGATCCAGGCACACAGTTGTTCTCACACCCTTAAATTTTCTAACTGCTGAAATTTAGTATATTTAGATGGTCACTATTTCAAGTATTTCACTGCTGCAGGATTGGCTAGACATTGACTTCGGGATTGCCGAGGGTGTAGATTTTATTGCTGTATCATTTGTCAAGTCTGCTGAAGTCATTAAGCATCTTAAGAGCTACATTAAAGCCAGGGCCCGGGATGGGTAAGAGCCTTCTTAGCAAATAAAACTGCATTTAGCAGAACAGACCTTTACTTCCGAATATATTTAAGAAGTTGATTCTCAGCAATCAAATTATTCATTTATCTGGTTTGATGTGCTGCGCAGTGATATTGCTGTAATTGCAAAGATAGAGAGCATTGACTCGTTGAGGAACCTAGAAGAAATAATTCAGGCATCAGATGGTGCTATGGTGGCAAGAGGAGATCTTGGTGCTCAAATTCCATTAGAACAGGTTCCATCGGAGCAGCAAAAGATTGTTCAGCTATGCAGGCAGCTGAATAGGCCTGTTATAGTAGCTTCCCAGTTGTTGGAATCTATGATTGAATACCCTATTCCAACTAGAGCTGAAGTTGCTGATGTTTCCGAAGCAGTTAGGCAACGGGGGGATGCTTTGATGCTTTCTGGTGAGTCGGCCATGGGACAATTTCCTGAGAAGGCATTGACTGTCCTAAGAACTGTTAGCTTGAGAATTGAAAGAAGGTGGAGAGAACAGAAACGCCGCGAAGTTATTGAATTGCCATCCATAGCATCTTCATTTTCTGATAGTATTTCAGAAGAAATTTGCAACTCTGCCGCCAAGATGGGTAAAATTCTATCTTGAATACTAATTGATTTGATTTTCATTGCTTTTTATTTGTTTCATAGCCTGCAGATGTAATACTACTTTTTTTCTATTGTTGTTGTGTGGTCTTTGGAGTGTGGACTGGACAATTAAATGGTGAAATAGCAAAATCGTGAACTTTGACATTCTGCATTAAAGCTCTTTTAGCATTTGCCCAATATTTTCTAAAGTTGGTAAATAACCTAAGGAAACTGGGCATGTTTTTAGCTTACTAGCAAGATATAAACCTGAAAACTAAGAGTATTATCTGAAATTTGTGTGCTATGAGGAATTTTTCTGGGTTAAATCTGTTCAATTTTCTAAGACATTAAAAACAATTAGAAGTGGGAATAGGAAAATCCTCATAATCATGTCAAAGTGATTAGCTATCATGAATCTTAGAAATATTGGTTCTGATGCACAGCTATTATATCATGCATTTTATTGAGACAGGATATCCATGTTATTAAATGAATTATTGCTAAATCTGGATAAAACAACAATTCAGTTCTATTTATGGTTCTATCATCTATGTAGGGAATGCTGAGAAGTGTATAACTAATGGAACTCATCCTTGCAGCATGTTAACTTTTCTCTGAAAAATGTAACATTTGGATACGTTTCAGAATTGATATACCACCTTATGACTTCAAACATGAATTTCTGGCTGCATGAACCATAGAGTAAACACACTTGTTCTTTTGGCTTTTCATACAGACATGGACTTATACATGCTTTTTATAAAAATTAGAAGGATTCATGTATAAATTCGATTAAGTGAAAACTGGAAAACCCATTCCCGTTTTCTTTAGTTTCTCACCCAATTTTGAGAAAGCTTCTTGAATTCGTCATTTCTGACTTTAATGTTTACACTATCTTGGTGTATCTGTATGCGTGTGTCTTACATTCTTAGATCAACTATGAATTGCTTTGCGAGGGTGAGACTGAGATGGCTAGTTCAATTCTTCTCTTATGTGGCACGTAAATTATAGTGTTAGTTTTCTGATGAACAGGATGTTCATGCAATATCGATAATGCATTAAAGATGAGTAGCTATTTTGAGTAAGCCTTCAAAAGGGAATAAACATTTTATGTTGTCTTTTATAAGACCTTCACATATATTATATGTACACTTTCAAATGAATTGAAGTGCAATCTGGAAATTCCATTCCCTTTTTGATAAGTTTTGCCCATTTTTAAGCTTTTGCAAATTGTCATATTCTGCAATAGTAACTTATATGTCATAACATGCTACTCTTGGTGTATGCATGTATGTGCGCTTCTACCCTTGTTGTGTTCTTGCGTCAACTTCTAGTTGCTCTTTTAGGATGACGGCAACAGGAGTTTTGTTATCCGCCATAAGTTAGCTCAATTCTCAGCTACAAGCAACTGAAAGTAATAGGGTTGTTTTGTCACTAAATAGGCGATCATTTGATAATTTTTAGTCAACAAAGGAACTACAGAAGATTTTAACTGCAGATGGAAAATGTGCAAGAACAGTTTCTTGAGTTATTCAAGTAACCATTAGACTGCTAATTTTTGGGATATCATAACTAGTCAGTTTATTCATGTAAATTCTACAAATGGTTCAGATCTAGATGCCTTAAAATGTTCAGAAGGAAAAAATGACTCGCACATTATTTCTATCGTCTCATAGAGAGTAGCTCTATTAGCTATCACACACATGCTATGCATCTTTGCTATATGCAGTTATCTATTTGCTTCTATGATGAGAACATAAGTGATAAATGAGTGTGGACAATGGAACTGGGGGTGGGAGGTGGGAGGGAGAGTATACCTTGGATCTTCTAGGTAAAGACTCTTTATACACCTTATGATCAAGTCATTTGGCTGTGTGCGCCTTTTGTTGCCTGTTAAAATGTCAAATATAACAAGGATATAAATTCTTCCAAAAGGATGTCTATGTAAACATTTGTTGTACCTTAATTTAGTTTATAGAAGTCATGTTGACTGTGTGTCTTTTGATATTGGTCAAATGCAGTAAGGATATAGCTTCTTCCCAAGTAATATAGGAGTCTTACACAGTTTAAGTATGTTCTTCAATCTACTTTGAGGGAGGCATGTACTAAATGTGCATGTCATCCATAGAGTGCCTGACATTGATATGTCAATATCAAGACAGAAGGCTAGAGAACTTGTTTGATCATCATTTGTCAGAACGTTATTTGATCACAAAACTATTACTTTCCTGATATTTTACGATCCTTTACACTTCAATCCTTCAAGTCATGCTACAAACATGATAAGTAGATATGATGCATCTTTTTTTATTTTTACAAATGATATATAACAAATATACTTAATTTTTATGCTATTTATTGTATAAGTGCGGTTGAGCGTTGACTGTATGTTAAAGTAAAACTAACCATAGATGCCTATTTCTCTTTATGTCTTCATTCAAACATGTCATCTCCAAGTTCAAAACTAAACTTCTAGTCAAGCAATGGGAAATGTTTACTACCTTTTCCAA
This sequence comes from Solanum pennellii, assembly GCF_001406875.1. Taxonomy (NCBI): domain Eukaryota; kingdom Viridiplantae; phylum Streptophyta; class Magnoliopsida; order Solanales; family Solanaceae; genus Solanum; species Solanum pennellii. Next base: position 80,199,349 of record NC_028645.1, read on the forward strand.
ATACTAATGAAATGGTAAGTGGCAATCAAATCAAAATCACATTTCGACCCTTATAGTCATCATTCACTTTAGGAGTGTCTTCAATTATACACTTTATCTAAACTTAAAGAGTCCTGAAATATTGCACAGGTCATTTTTTTGGGGCGAAATATTACACATGTTCATAAAAGAAGGGAGTTCTGAATAAATAACCATAGTCTTCTCCACTTCTCTATGTTATTCCCTTCCATGATACTGTCTTCTGGACAATCCATATGAGCTGTTTTTTCCTGCTGCTGATTTTTTTTCATGTTGAGAGAAGTCTTTGAACTGATCACAGTTAAGTATCATTTTGGTCAGTCTACCTTTTCTTATCTTGTTTACTGTTTGCTGAACTTTCTTTGTCCTCATTCCAAGTAATTTGAATGAAATGTTGATACCTTTTCATTCCCAAACTACTGTTGATACCCTATTTGCCTTCATACCAGTAATGCAAGTGGAGTCCATCAAAAGAAGACCAAGTTTAGCTAGTGAATACCTTCTTTGGATATCTTTCTCTTCCCAAAGTAATGGTGGTACCCAGTTAGGTTTGAGAGAGACTTAACATAAACCCAAAGGGTCTTATGCTTTTTCTAAGAAATAAACTGAGCCTTAGTAATAGCAATATGATTACTGATCATCTAAATAATTGATGTTCTTAAATAATGAACAAGGTCTTTATACTATTTGGTTACGAAATGGGATTAGCTTTTGAATGTTCATCTCAATGAAAGAACTTTTTAGAGAGATGCTGAACGAGGAAGAGGAGGAGGAAAAATTAACTTAGCCAAGCCGTATTTCCCAGCAAGGAGAAGCAAATGTAATTTGAAAGTGAAAGCGCTTTTCAAAATAAATTTCATTTTTTTGAATATGGAGAGGTAAGTCTAATTTTTTCTAGAAGTCTTACATTTCGGTTCTGTGGGACAAGTCACAAGTCCTTTATGCAGCTTATAACTCATAAGGGTACTTGTTAAAAACATACCCTAATTTGAATCATGGTATTTTGATTTCTAATCTCTTACTATTTGGTCTAGTGATTATCTCCATTGTGATCTTCTGCAGCTAACAATTTGGAAGTTGATGCTCTTTTTGTCTACACCAAGAATGGGCACATGGCATCTCTCTTGTCACGCTGCCGCCCTGATTGCCCAATATTTGCATTTACAACGGCAACATCTGTACGTAGACGCCTGAACCTGCAATGGGGTCTAATGCCTTTCCGCTTGAATTACTCTGATGATATGGAAAGCAACCTAAACAAAACTTTCTCCCTACTAAAAGCTCGGGGCATGATCAAGTCAGGTGACCTCATCATCGCTGTTTCTGATATGCTGCAGTCCATTCAAGTTATGAATGTCCCATAGGTGCACAAGTTAGTTCTGTACTTGAGTTTTGAGCTTTGAGCTTTGGCAACTTCAATTATATGCCAATATTAAATTATTAGAAAGTTAAACAATTCGGTACTGCTAGGGAGTACAACAACAATGAGCCTCATCCTTCTCCGAGTGTGTCCCCATTTCAGGTGGATGGATCTCAACGACATTTGATGTTACTGAATTGCCATGCACTTGTAGTCAACATGGATATGTTGCAACATGGTACCAGAGTAGATTATGTACTCCCTTGTTTTCCTAGGACTCAGAAGATGTAGCCTCTACTTGAGTTATTGAGTTAGATGTGTCAATTTCCCTTAGAAATAATCGCGATTATTATGAATTATGTTCTTACAACTGCTATAAGTTTGTTGCCATTGGTTTGCTTTCATTATCTATCGATTTGGATTTAATAACATTTGTCTCTATTAATATTGTTTAGCTGATTGTCTGATTGAGAGGATATTGCCTGTCTTTATTTTTCAAAAGAAAGAGTAGTACAATGGGAAATTATGAGCCTCACAATTAGGTTAAATATCTCTGTATATAATACTGGGCCTCTCGTGAAGAAGGTGCATTTGAAAATAGATATTTATGACAAACGGAGCTTTTGTTTCTACCAGGATGACGTTCAGTAGTAGAGTCGGAATTTTCACTATTTCACTAGAACAAGTCGGGGAATCAACATTTAATATATTCATAAAAAAACAAAAAACTTTGAATATACAATATAATTATTCAACAAAGGGGCTTCGGATGAATTTCCTTAGCTCAAGCTAGCTCGAATAAGAAATGTCAAGTGATTCCCCTTGGATCGTTATCTGGGCTTCGGATTATTATTATTGACTCGAGTTATTTGATACATGTGCTATAGAAAGATAACATGCATCATTCGATCTCGAGTTTATGTGTTACTAAAAGATATCATGTATTTGTCAGGTGAAGAGTATAATAATTGAGATGTACATAAATTAGTTCAGATATTGTTATTTTCAAAATTGAAAAAAGCTAACGTAACCATCTCGATGCTCAGACTGAAATATATTTATCTTAATAACCATAATGAAAATATTTCAGTACTTTTCATGACTATTAGTCGATTTATTATAAAGTATAGTTTATCATCTTATTGCTTATTAATTAATATAGAGTGGGGCATGTATGAGGTTATCTAATAATTCAAGGTTCTTTAATAGTGTCTAGGTATTTATTTGACAATAAATGCTTCCAAAGCTACTACGATCAATAATTATGCATATAATTGAAACAAACATAGAATATGATAAGACTCCAAAATAAAAGGACCATTTATTGACAGGTAAATTGCATTTTAATAAATATAAAATAACAAAAAAATAGCTGGCAAGATGTAGATACAGGAAAAACAATCATTTGTAGGATTTTCCTTTTTATATTTATTTTATTTTATTTCTTGCATCACTATAATACTGAGACAAATTCTTAAATTGAAAATCTATCGAAAATTATCAAGCAGTATATAATATTTTTTTTAAATTTCTTTTGCAGAATTACATTGAATATGTTTATTATTTTATATATTAGCTAGATTGTGTTTTGGTATTTTTAAATTTTTGGGATAATGTATTGATTTATTTTATTTATTTATTTTTAAAAAAGGATGATAAAGAGTGGAACAAAGGAATAGGAGATCTGAGATACTAGGTTCAGATTTGTTCTTTTAAAATAGTAAAAAAATTGTCCCAAAAATTGAAATGTCTGAAAGGTATCTAAAAAAATTGATGACATTTAATTTTAAATGAGTTGTCATCATCCTATTTATTAGTTATCTATTATTTTTTATTGTTGCGTTGAAAGCTATTCTAGTTATTATGGAAGAGTTTGATTTTAAACGATTAGTTTTTTTGTATAAGAAAGTTTGACTAAATTTATATTCGTACGAGAAGATTTTATATTAAAGTTAACGCGCTTTTAATAAAATTAATTTTATACCTAACAAGATTCGAATTCTTGTAAGTTTGATAAGATTCCTCCTATCTTAATTAGTTATCTTTGGTTTAAGTCTTGAGAACATAAAACAGTATGACAGGGAGCATTTTTCACTTAAGTAAATCTTACACAAAGTGATCTCAAATTAATCCAGACACTAAAATAAATATCGAACAAATCAGAAAAGGAAAATATGATTTTCTCTCTATCTTCTCTCGATTTACTTGTGTATACCGTGTGTGTTGTTATTTTTTTAATTTTAAGTTAATTGAATTTCCACCGCGCATGGCTCCATTTGGAGGAGAGATTCTATCATACCCAAAACTTAAAAACTCGAGACTTCTAATTAAGGAAGGAACAACTTCAGTCGCTGCAATATATTCCTCCCTGGTTATGTGTTGTTATACTTCATTTGAAAACTTAGAAACTAAATTTGAGATCTCAATAGGTCAATATATTTATCTATGGGCTTATACTTCATTATTTTTTTATTTTTTCACATGTAAAGTATAGTGGTAAAATGTATATGGTTTGTACAAGACAAGGAAACATTGAGTGTTTTTAAGAAGTTAGCCAATTGGAAGTATATTCCTGAATGATATACAAGAATATAATTTATTTTTTTTACTGAAAATAATAATAATAATTGAATTAGGTTGAATGGGCAAATGATTCATAACCAACCACCAAGTTATTATTTTTTTTGTGCACAAGTCACAACCATGGCCACAAAACTATCAAGTTTAATAATTAAAGTGGGACCCTTCACTTGCTTTTTTTTTTATTATACTATTTTATTTTTATAACAATAAAATAAAATAAAAAATTTAATTTTTGATGTGACTTGAAAGCCTATCATCACCTGCTACACTAGTGTAGTACCATCAATTTTGATGACAATTCTATTTGACATATCACTTTAATTTTACTATGTTCTTTACTTTTCAATTTTTTCAGATAATTATTCGATTAATAATTAAAATCTCAAAAAAATAATTTCTCTAATATTAAAAAGAAAATAATTTTTAAAAAATAATATTATTAATTAAATGATCATATGAGTAATTAACTCGAAATTTTCGCAAGTAACATTCATAAGGGTCCTTTTCAAGTGATCATGGACAAAGTCATGCCTATAGGCTATAAAAAAAGGAATATCATTACCTTAAATCTTATTTATTTTTGTGTTGTTTTTCAAAAGAGTGTAACATGAACCTTGAATGAAAAAAAAAAGGTGAATTTAGAAATATTATTATCTTATATTATATGATGGTATTAATATTTGATAAGTCAAATAATTCTTTCATTAATTATAACTTTTGAAGAGAAAAATTTCAGATGTCTTTAGGTTTACCAAATTGTTATTTGCAATAATTTTAGGTGATTTTTTTTGGATGTTTATTATATTTTTTCAAAGACACTAAATTAAGAATCAATGCTTGATTTTACACTACTAATTAATTATTAGACCAACTTACATCAGTATTTCTAATGATTAATGAAGTAGAAGAAACTTTGGACCTTGAGTGATCTTTTTCTATCAATTTAATTGTTGGTAAATAAAATTTTCGATAATATTAAGAGATTGCAGATATCATGCGAAATTATTGAGGTACGCAAAAATCACTTTAGAAATTAGTATTATACCATAAAAATAAATTAAAGATTTGAACAATGCATGTTGAGGTTTGCCATTTGATTTAGAATTTAAAAATTTCGAAGTGTCACAAATTTTATTATTTTGTAAGGAAATTATGATGTTTATTTATTTTTTTTTGGCCAAAATAAACCAAAAGCAAGAATCCAAAAACAACTATGATGAATGTGATGAGAAGTATATAGTATTGATAAACAGAAATTAAAAAAAAAAAAATGCCTTGCATCTTACATAGTTTTTCTTTATTATTATAAGAAAAAAAAATCATGTCTTCATCAGTCACTATCTCACTTTTTGTTTAAAAAAAAATAAAATCATTATTTCTCTTGTGAAATAAATGATACCCTATTTTCTTTTTCTTTCTGTCCAATAACATAAGAACATGGCCACTTTAATTTCTTTTATGTAAAGATTTATAGACAGTACAATTGCTCCAAAATATCTCATGTAAAATAAAAATAAAAATTGAGTTTTATTTTTATTTTTATTGTGCGACTCCCCCTTAAACAAGTTTCCGAGTTATTATTCTGTTTAGTAGCTTTTGATAATGATTCTTTCGCTGGGTTTATTTATGAAAATTTTGTTGCGATTTTTCTTTTCTCTAAATTAATTATCTAAGTTAAAAAAGGTGAAGGGTACGTTGCTTTCGCAATCTTTCATATTAATTTTTTTTAAAAAATAAGTTTTCTATATAAGCGATACCTTGAATTTCCTAATGAAAGTAGAAAAAAAAAATTCATAAAAAACATCTCATTCTTGATTGTCTTCCCCGACTCCGCCCTTCCCCACCTCACCCCTTAACCCCCAACCCCACCTCCTTCTCGTTCATATTTATCGTATTTGTCTAGATTATTATATTTACAAAGAAAAACATTTTTCTTAAAACACACCCTTGAGTTTATTTACACTTTTGTTACATTAGGTACAAACATAACATAAAATTTTAATGCTCTAAAATTATCCATATATTAACTTTTTTCTTAAAATATAATTATTAAATTTTGGATAGGAAAAGAGTATTATTAGTGGATGAAGAGATTATCACCATGGATTCAACACCATTGATGATCTTCAACTTGAGCCTGAAAGCTTGAACTTGAGAGCAGATTGAGAGAAGAAAAATGTATATTGTATTGATTGTGAATTAGTTAAAAATGAATACAATATGAACCTATATATAAACCTTGATTAACAACCCAACTAACTTCTAACTAACTATTGGAAATTAACAACTTGTAACTTGTAACTAACTATCAACTAACTACTGATTTGTTACTAACAGAAAGTTAATGGTATTGATGTTATATTCTCATCACCCCCCCCCTCAAGTTGGAGGTGATGCAAACACAGACAACTTGTGCAACAAAGAATTGTGTTTAACTCCAGTTAAAGCTTTGGTGAGGATGTCTGCCAACTGTGAATCAGTGGATATGTGATGAAGTGTGATCAACCCTTGATGAAGCTTAGTCCTTACAAAATGGCAATCAATCTCAATATGTTTTGTTCTTTCATGAAAAACTGGATTCTTGGCAATGTGAACTGCTGCTTGGCTGTCACAATGAACATGTATTGGTAGAGAACACTGCACATCCAACTCACTCAACAACCTCTCAAACCATACTAGCTCTCCCACAACCTGTCTTATTGCCCTATATTCAGCTTCAGCAGATGACAATGATACTGTTGCCTGCTTCATGGATTTCCAGCTGATAGGACTATCTCCCATAAGAACTAGGTAACCACTAACAGATCTTCTTGATTCAGGGCAAGCAGCCCAATCAGAATCACAGTATGCACTCACAATAAGATCAGCCTTGTTTGAAAAAAAATACCCATAGTTGGATCTTGTTTCAAGTACCTGAATACATGGTAGGCTGCTTTCAAATGTGGTTCCCTGGGTGATTGCATGAACTGACTCAAATGTTGTACACTATAGGATATGTCCATTCTAGTGTTAGTTAGGAAGTTGAGTTTGCCAATCAACTTCCTATATTGAGAAGGATCAGTCAACAACTCACCATCAGTGGCCTTCAATTTTTCAGTGTAATCAAGTGGTGATGAAGCAGTTTTGCAACTCAACATATCAAAATCTTTCAGAAGATCAGAAGTGAACTTCCTCTGAGAAACAATAACATCATCATGTCTGTACAATATTTCCAGGCCTAAGAAGTAGTGTAGTTTCCCCAAGTCCTTTATTTTGAATTGTTCATGCAAGAAACACTTTAAAGAATTGATTTCATCAACATTATTCCCAGTCATGATTATATCATCCACGTATATAGCAACAAATACCAAGGAACTCCCCTTCTTCTTGTAGAACAAGGAATAGTCACTGTCTGAATGCTGATACCCCCTTGAACACAGACTGTCTGCTAGCTTCTCATACCATTGCCTACTTGCCTGCTTTAGCCCATACAAAGATTTCTTTAATTTGCACACCATGTTATCACATCTTGTTGTAAGACCTTGTGGAGGTACCATGTAAACTTCCTCATGTAAATCACCATGCAAAAATGCATTATTCATATCTAGTTGATACAAGTTCCAACCTTTCTTAACAGCCAATGAGATCAGTGTTCTAACAGTAGTCATCTTCACCACAGGTGAAAATGTCTCAGTGTAATCTACTCCAGCTTGTTGTGTATAGCCTTTTACTACCAGCCTTGCCTTGAACCTTTCTATACTTCCATCAGCCTTATGCTTTATTTTGTATACCCATTTACAACCAATAGCCCTTTTTCCATCAGGTAACATGACCATTTCCCAAGTATCATTAGCATATAAAGCTTCAAATTCATGTGTCATGGCTTGCTGCCAAGCAGGGTGCAATATTGCCTCTTCAAAGGTATTAGGTTCACATTCATGTGAAATAGCTGTGATTAGCTGCTGGCTATCAGAACATAGACTATTGAAGCATACATGGTTATTGTGAGAGACAAAAGTATTGAGGGAATGTAATTTAGGTAGGTTATATGTATAATCCTTTAGATAACTAGGAGTATTTATTGTTCTGGAAGTTCTTCTAGGTTCTTGTGGTTCTTGTGTTGTAGAATCAGCAGATGTTGTTTCATGTATGTTAGTAATAATGGTTACTTGATTTTCAGTGACTTCATGTGGTGTAAGATTGTCCAGCATTTCATCAGTAGCAAATATGTTTGTTTTTCCAGGCATACAAGGCATGTTAACAGAATGAGTAAGCATTTTAAAAACAGAACTGAAACTAGAGTCATCATCAGGAACATGAACAAAAGGAAACATTCTTTCATGGAAAACAACATCTCTGGATATATGAACTTTCTTTGTAGCTAGATTTAGGACTTTGTATCCTTTTGTATTGAATGGATAACCAACAAAAACATGAGGAACGTTTCTTGGTTCAAATTTATCCTTGTGAGTTTTTAAAACAGTTGGAAAACAAAGACAACCAAAACTCTTGAGATGAGAATAGGTAGGTTGTTTAAGGTATAATATCTCATATGGAGATTTGTTTTGAAGAAGTTTAGTTGGCAATCTGTTTATTATATATGTGGCAGTCAATACACACTCTCCCCAGTATTTCAAGGGCAACTTTGATTGAAACAATAGTGCTCTTGCTGTTTCAAGTAAGTACTTATGCTTCCTCTCTACCACCCCATTTTGTTGAGGTGTATATGGACAGGTCTTTTGGTGTATAATGCCTTTGGTTTGAAAGAAATGTACAGCTTCAGATGAGGTAAATTCTAAACCATTGTCTGATCTTATGGCCTTCAACTTGGTTTGAAACTGGTTTTCTATGAGAGACACAAAAGCTTTGATGGTTTGAAGAGCATTACTTTTGCACCTTAGAAATTGTGTCCAAGTGGACCTACTGTAGTCATCAACCATAGTAAGAAAATAATGGTAACCATCATAAGTAGGAATGTGATATGGTCCCCATAAGTCAACATGTAGTAATTCAAAAATTTTGGTAGTGATAGATGTACTTTCTGGAAATGGCATCCTAGTTTGCCTAGCCATAGGGCATATATTGCATGTAAAAGGTTGTTTAGGAGAAAAGTTTACAGGTATGGATGTTATATTCCTCATCTTTACAAAGGGTACATGTCATAATCTAGCATGCCATAGAAGTTCATCATCATTGTATGTGTGACTAGAGACATCAGCAAATGAAAGACATTTATTATTAGAATGAGAAGAAGACATATTCTTACAATCTGCTCTATTTGCAGTAGAAATTTGAGATTGTCTTACAGAAGATACATTGTGAAACTTTGAGACAAGATGACAATTAGAATGAGATGACTTTTCTTCAGCAGACTTGCAGCAATTGTGACATTTTTGACACAAGAAATATAGACCATTCTTGGCCTTACCAAGCTCCAGAGGGCTCTTCAGAGAAGGGCCCTGCAATAAGCAAGAAAATTTATCAAAACTGATGACTCCATTAAGTTGTAGTGCTAACCAATGAACAGAAATGAGATTAAACTTGAAGCTGGGTACAAACAGCACTTTGCTTAGAGTTAACACTGGATTTAAACAAGCATCACCAACTTGAGTCACTTTAACCTTGTAACCATTTGGAAGTGATATTAAGAAAGGGTATGGAAGTGTTCTAATATTTGTGAGAGTGTTTCTATCATAAGTCATATGATGTGATGCTCCTGAATCTATTATCCAAGAGCCAGCAGTCAGCTTAACACATTCACAAGAACACTCACACCATTGCCCAAGCCTTATAAAGAGTCCACCCATCTCATTAATCACCGATATGGGACTTTTGTCATTCTTTAACACCCCACCTCACGCCCAGTGCTTAGCAACTGGTGCGTGGGCAATTTTAATTTTGGGGACCCCAACATCGGGTGAGACAGGTCCTGCTCTGATACCATGAAGAGATTATCACCATGGATTCAACACCATTGATGATCTTCAACTTGAGCTTGAAAGCTTGAACTTGAGAGCAGATTGAGAGGAGAAAAATGTATATTGTATTGATTGTGAATTAGTTAAAAATGAATACAATATGAACCTATATATAAACCTTGATTAACAACCCAACTAACTTCTAACTAACTATTGGAAATTAACAACTTGTAACTTGTAACTAACTATCAACTAACTACTGATTTGTTACTAACAGAAAGTTAATGGTATTGATGTTATATTCTCATCACCCCCCCCCTCAAGTTGGAGGTGATGCAAACACAGACAACTTGTGCAACAAAGAATTGTGTTTAACTCCAGTTAAAGCTTTGGTGAGGATGTCTGCCAACTGTGAATCAGTGGATATGTGATGAAGTGTGATCAACCCTTGATGAAGCTTAGTCCTTACAAAATGGCAATCAATCTCAATATGTTTTGTTCTTTCATGAAAAACTGGATTCTTGGCAATGTGAACTGCTGCTTGGCTGTCACAATGAACATGTATTGGTAGAGAACACTGCACATCCAACTCACTCAACAACCTCTCAAACCATACTAGCTCTCCCACAACCTGTCTTATTGCCCTATATTCAGCTTCAGCAGATGACAATGATACTGTTGCCTGCTTCATGGATTTCCAGCTGATAGGACTATCTCCCATAAGAACTAGGTAACCACTAACAGATCTTCTTGATTCAGGGCAAGCAGCCCAATCAGAATCACAGTATGCACTCACAATAAGATCAGCCTTGTTTGAAAAAAAATACCCATAGTTGGATCTTGTTTCAAGTACCTGAATACATGGTAGGCTGCTTTCAAATGTGGTTCCCTGGGTGATTGCATGAACTGACTCAAATGTTGTACACTATAGGATATGTCCATTCTAGTGTTAGTTAGGAAGTTGAGTTTGCCAATCAACTTCCTATATTGAGAAGGATCAGTCAACAACTCACCATCAGTGGCCTTCAATTTTTCAGTGTAATCAAGTGGTGATGAAGCAGTTTTGCAACTCAACATATCAAAATCTTTCAGAAGATCAGAAGTGAACTTCCTCTGAGAAACAATAACATCATCATGTCTGTACAATATTTCCAGGCCTAAGAAGTAGTGTAGTTTCCCCAAGTCCTTTATTTTGAATTGTTCATGCAAGAAACACTTTAAAGAATTGATTTCATCAACATTATTCCCAGTCATGATTATATCATCCACGTATATAGCAACAAATACCAAGGAACTCCCCTTCTTCTTGTAGAACAAGGAATAGTCACTGTCTGAATGCTGATACCCCCTTGAACACAGACTGTCTGCTAGCTTCTCATACCATTGCCTACTTGCCTGCTTTAGCCCATACAAAGATTTCTTTAATTTGCACACCATGTTATCACATCTTGTTGTAAGACCTTGTGGAGGTACCATGTAAACTTCCTCATGTAAATCACCATGCAAAAATGCATTATTCATATCTAGTTGATACAAGTTCCAACCTTTCTTAACAGCCAATGAGATCAGTGTTCTAACAGTAGTCATCTTCACCACAGGTGAAAATGTCTCAGTGTAATCTACTCCAGCTTGTTGTGTATAGCCTTTTACTACCAGCCTTGCCTTGAACCTTTCTATACTTCCATCAGCCTTATGCTTTATTTTGTATACCCATTTACAACCAATAGCCCTTTTTCCATCAGGTAACATGACCATTTCCCAAGTATCATTAGCATATAAAGCTTCAAATTCATGTGTCATGGCTTGCTGCCAAGCAGGGTGCAATATTGCCTCTTCAAAGGTATTAGGTTCACATTCATGTGAAATAGCTGTGATTAGCTGCTGGCTATCAGAACATAGACTATTGAAGCATACATGGTTATTGTGAGAGACAAAAGTATTGAGGGAATGTAATTTAGGTAGGTTATATGTATAATCCTTTAGATAACTAGGAGTATTTATTGTTCTGGAAGTTCTTCTAGGTTCTTGTGGTTCTTGTGTTGTAGAATCAGCAGATGTTGTTTCATGTATGTTAGTAATAATGGTTACTTGATTTTCAGTGACTTCATGTGGTGTAAGATTGTCCAGCATTTCATCAGTAGCAAATATGTTTGTTTTTCCAGGCATACAAGGCATGTTAACAGAATGAGTAAGCATTTTAAAAACAGAACTGAAACTAGAGTCATCATCAGGAACATGAACAAAAGGAAACATTCTTTCATGGAAAACAACATCTCTGGATATATGAACTTTCTTTGTAGCTAGATTTAGGACTTTGTATCCTTTTGTATTGAATGGATAACCAACAAAAACATGAGGAACGTTTCTTGGTTCAAATTTATCCTTGTGAGTTTTTAAAACAGTTGGAAAACAAAGACAACCAAAACTCTTGAGATGAGAATAGGTAGGTTGTTTAAGGTATAATATCTCATATGGAGATTTGTTTTGAAGAAGTTTAGTTGGCAATCTGTTTATTATATATGTGGCAGTCAATACACACTCTCCCCAGTATTTCAAGGGCAACTTTGATTGAAACAATAGTGCTCTTGCTGTTTCAAGTAAGTACTTATGCTTCCTCTCTACCACCCCATTTTGTTGAGGTGTATATGGACAGGTCTTTTGGTGTATAATGCCTTTGGTTTGAAAGAAATGTACAGCTTCAGATGAGGTAAATTCTAAACCATTGTCTGATCTTATGGCCTTCAACTTGGTTTGAAACTGGTTTTCTATGAGAGACACAAAAGCTTTGATGGTTTGAAGAGCATTACTTTTGCACCTTAGAAATTGTGTCCAAGTGGACCTACTGTAGTCATCAACCATAGTAAGAAAATAATGGTAACCATCATAAGTAGGAATGTGATATGGTCCCCATAAGTCAACATGTAGTAATTCAAAAATTTTGGTAGTGATAGATGTACTTTCTGGAAATGGCATCCTAGTTTGCCTAGCCATAGGGCATATATTGCATGTAAAAGGTTGTTTAGGAGAAAAGTTTACAGGTATGGATGTTATATTCCTCATCTTTACAAAGGGTACATGTCATAATCTAGCATGCCATAGAAGTTCATCATCATTGTATGTGTGACTAGAGACATCAGCAAATGAAAGACATTTATTATTAGAATGAGAAGAAGACATATTCTTACAATCTGCTCTATTTGCAGTAGAAATTTGAGATTGTCTTACAGAAGATACATTGTGAAACTTTGAGACAAGATGACAATTAGAATGAGATGACTTTTCTTCAGCAGACTTGCAGCAATTGTGACATTTTTGACACAAGAAATATAGACCATTCTTGGCCTTACCAAGCTCCAGAGGGCTCTTCAGAGAAGGGCCCTGCAATAAGCAAGAAAATTTATCAAAACTGATGACTCCATTAAGTTGTAGTGCTAACCAATGAACAGAAATGAGATTAAACTTGAAGCTGGGTACAAACAGCACTTTGCTTAGAGTTAACACTGGATTTAAACAAGCATCACCAACTTGAGTCACTTTAACCTTGTAACCATTTGGAAGTGATATTAAGAAAGGGTATGGAAGTGTTCTAATATTTGTGAGAGTGTTTCTATCATAAGTCATATGATGTGATGCTCCTGAATCTATTATCCAAGAGCCAGCAGTCAGCTTAACACATTCACAAGAACACTCACACCATTGCCCAAGCCTTATAAAGAGTCCACCCATCTCATTAATCACCGATATGGGACTTTTGTCATTCTTTAACACCCCACCTCACGCCCAGTGCTTAGCAACTGGTGCGTGGGCAATTTTAATTTTGGGGACCCCAACATCGGGTGAGACAGGTCCTGCTCTGATACCATGAAGAGATTATCACCATGGATTCAACACCATTGATGATCTTCAACTTGAGCCTGAAAGCTTGAACTTGAGAGCAGATTGAGAGAAGAAAAATGTATATTGTATTGATTGTGAATTAGTTAAAAATGAATACAATATGAACCTATATATAAACCTTGATTAACAACCCAACTAACTTCTAACTAACTATTGGAAATTAACAACTTGTAACTTGTAACTAACTATCAACTAACTACTGATTTGTTACTAACAGAAAGTTAATGGTATTGATGTTATATTCTCATCACCCCCCCCCTCAAGTTGGAGGTGATGCAAACACAGACAACTTGTGCAACAAAGAATTGTGTTTAACTCCAGTTAAAGCTTTGGTGAGGATGTCTGCCAACTGTGAATCAGTGGATATGTGATGAAGTGTGATCAACCCTTGATGAAGCTTAGTCCTTACAAAATGGCAATCAATCTCAATATGTTTTGTTCTTTCATGAAAAACTGGATTCTTGGCAATGTGAACTGCTGCTTGGCTGTCACAATGAACATGTATTGGTAGAGAACACTGCACATCCAACTCACTCAACAACCTCTCAAACCATACTAGCTCTCCCACAACCTGTCTTATTGCCCTATATTCAGCTTCAGCAGATGACAATGATACTGTTGCCTGCTTCATGGATTTCCAGCTGATAGGACTATCTCCCATAAGAACTAGGTAACCACTAACAGATCTTCTTGATTCAGGGCAAGCAGCCCAATCAGAATCACAGTATGCACTCACAATAAGATCAGCCTTGTTTGAAAAAAAATACCCATAGTTGGATCTTGTTTCAAGTACCTGAATACATGGTAGGCTGCTTTCAAATGTGGTTCCCTGGGTGATTGCATGAACTGACTCAAATGTTGTACACTATAGGATATGTCCATTCTAGTGTTAGTTAGGAAGTTGAGTTTGCCAATCAACTTCCTATATTGAGAAGGATCAGTCAACAACTCACCATCAGTGGCCTTCAATTTTTCAGTGTAATCAAGTGGTGATGAAGCAGTTTTGCAACTCAACATATCAAAATCTTTCAGAAGATCAGAAGTGAACTTCCTCTGAGAAACAATAACATCATCATGTCTGTACAATATTTCCAGGCCTAAGAAGTAGTGTAGTTTCCCCAAGTCCTTTATTTTGAATTGTTCATGCAAGAAACACTTTAAAGAATTGATTTCATCAACATTATTCCCAGTCATGATTATATCATCCACGTATATAGCAACAAATACCAAGGAACTCCCCTTCTTCTTGTAGAACAAGGAATAGTCACTGTCTGAATGCTGATACCCCCTTGAACACAGACTGTCTGCTAGCTTCTCATACCATTGCCTACTTGCCTGCTTTAGCCCATACAAAGATTTCTTTAATTTGCACACCATGTTATCACATCTTGTTGTAAGACCTTGTGGAGGTACCATGTAAACTTCCTCATGTAAATCACCATGCAAAAATGCATTATTCATATCTAGTTGATACAAGTTCCAACCTTTCTTAACAGCCAATGAGATCAGTGTTCTAACAGTAGTCATCTTCACCACAGGTGAAAATGTCTCAGTGTAATCTACTCCAGCTTGTTGTGTATAGCCTTTTACTACCAGCCTTGCCTTGAACCTTTCTATACTTCCATCAGCCTTATGCTTTATTTTGTATACCCATTTACAACCAATAGCCCTTTTTCCATCAGGTAACATGACCATTTCCCAAGTATCATTAGCATATAAAGCTTCAAATTCATGTGTCATGGCTTGCTGCCAAGCAGGGTGCAATATTGCCTCTTCAAAGGTATTAGGTTCACATTCATGTGAAATAGCTGTGATTAGCTGCTGGCTATCAGAACATAGACTATTGAAGCATACATGGTTATTGTGAGAGACAAAAGTATTGAGGGAATGTAATTTAGGTAGGTTATATGTATAATCCTTTAGATAACTAGGAGTATTTATTGTTCTGGAAGTTCTTCTAGGTTCTTGTGGTTCTTGTGTTGTAGAATCAGCAGATGTTGTTTCATGTATGTTAGTAATAATGGTTACTTGATTTTCAGTGACTTCATGTGGTGTAAGATTGTCCAGCATTTCATCAGTAGCAAATATGTTTGTTTTTCCAGGCATACAAGGCATGTTAACAGAATGAGTAAGCATTTTAAAAACAGAACTGAAACTAGAGTCATCATCAGGAACATGAACAAAAGGAAACATTCTTTCATGGAAAACAACATCTCTGGATATATGAACTTTCTTTGTAGCTAGATTTAGGACTTTGTATCCTTTTGTATTGAATGGATAACCAACAAAAACATGAGGAACGTTTCTTGGTTCAAATTTATCCTTGTGAGTTTTTAAAACAGTTGGAAAACAAAGACAACCAAAACTCTTGAGATGAGAATAGGTAGGTTGTTTAAGGTATAATATCTCATATGGAGATTTGTTTTGAAGAAGTTTAGTTGGCAATCTGTTTATTATATATGTGGCAGTCAATACACACTCTCCCCAGTATTTCAAGGGCAACTTTGATTGAAACAATAGTGCTCTTGCTGTTTCAAGTAAGTACTTATGCTTCCTCTCTACCACCCCATTTTGTTGAGGTGTATATGGACAGGTCTTTTGGTGTATAATGCCTTTGGTTTGAAAGAAATGTACAGCTTCAGATGAGGTAAATTCTAAACCATTGTCTGATCTTATGGCCTTCAACTTGGTTTGAAACTGGTTTTCTATGAGAGACACAAAAGCTTTGATGGTTTGAAGAGCATTACTTTTGCACCTTAGAAATTGTGTCCAAGTGGACCTACTGTAGTCATCAACCATAGTAAGAAAATAATGGTAACCATCATAAGTAGGAATGTGATATGGTCCCCATAAGTCAACATGTAGTAATTCAAAAATTTTGGTAGTGATAGATGTACTTTCTGGAAATGGCATCCTAGTTTGCCTAGCCATAGGGCATATATTGCATGTAAAAGGTTGTTTAGGAGAAAAGTTTACAGGTATGGATGTTATATTCCTCATCTTTACAAAGGGTACATGTCATAATCTAGCATGCCATAGAAGTTCATCATCATTGTATGTGTGACTAGAGACATCAGCAAATGAAAGACATTTATTATTAGAATGAGAAGAAGACATATTCTTACAATCTGCTCTATTTGCAGTAGAAATTTGAGATTGTCTTACAGAAGATACATTGTGAAACTTTGAGACAAGATGACAATTAGAATGAGATGACTTTTCTTCAGCAGACTTGCAGCAATTGTGACATTTTTGACACAAGAAATATAGACCATTCTTGGCCTTACCAAGCTCCAGAGGGCTCTTCAGAGAAGGGCCCTGCAATAAGCAAGAAAATTTATCAAAACTGATGACTCCATTAAGTTGTAGTGCTAACCAATGAACAGAAATGAGATTAAACTTGAAGCTGGGTACAAACAGCACTTTGCTTAGAGTTAACACTGGATTTAAACAAGCATCACCAACTTGAGTCACTTTAACCTTGTAACCATTTGGAAGTGATATTAAGAAAGGGTATGGAAGTGTTCTAATATTTGTGAGAGTGTTTCTATCATAAGTCATATGATGTGATGCTCCTGAATCTATTATCCAAGAGCCAGCAGTCAGCTTAACACATTCACAAGAACACTCACACCATTGCCCAAGCCTTATAAAGAGTCCACCCATCTCATTAATCACCGATATGGGACTTTTGTCATTCTTTAACACCCCACCTCACGCCCAGTGCTTAGCAACTGGTGCGTGGGCAATTTTAATTTTGGGGACCCCAACATCGGGTGAGACAGGTCCTGCTCTGATACCATGAAGAGATTATCACCATGGATTCAACACCATTGATGATCTTCAACTTGAGCTTGAAAGCTTGAACTTGAGAGCAGATTGAGAGGAGAAAAATGTATATTGTATTGATTGTGAATTAGTTAAAAATGAATACAATATGAACCTATATATAAACCTTGATTAACAACCCAACTAACTTCTAACTAACTATTGGAAATTAACAACTTGTAACTTGTAACTAACTATCAACTAACTACTGATTTGTTACTAACAGAAAGTTAATGGTATTGATGTTATATTCTCATCAGTGGAATTCGAACTCTCACTAAAAATTTAAATAATCAATCAACTGAGCTAATATCATATAGTATGTGACAAACTTAAAATTAATAAACAATATCTTTAAAAGTCTTAGAGGATTCAAGTAAATATATAATTAAAAAGAATTCGTTTTCTCCTACAAAGTTTTTAGCCAATGGAATAAGATTGAATTTCCTTGAAAACCATTTACATCTGCACCTTCATGTAACGGCACACTAATGAATATAAAAAAACACTTCTCTATTTTAAAAACATATGATATGTTTTATATAGGTTATCAAAAAATAAAATACAAGTATCATATTAGAAAAATAAAGTAATTTTTTTAAAAAAAATAATTTGAATTATTTTAATTTCTTGTGAGATTGATAATAACTTTTAAATTTATTTTTATTCAGTATTTAATACTTATATTTAGATTCGATTATATTCAGAGTCTCTTTTTTAAACCAAAATGACTTTGTACCTAACATAATTCGAATCTGATCAAATCCCTAACTAAAGATAAAAGAAGTATTTATCGCTTCGTTATAAATCAAGCTTTGAAAACATTGTGAATTACAAGGCAAAGTACCAAAAAAAAGTTCTTAAATTTCTTGTGGGACATCCTTTATCTATAGTTAATCAAGATTTCATATTTTGGAATCAATTTGGACATATAAAAGTTTCCCCAACACATTGACAAGACCTTTTTTGGATCACATCGTCCCAAACATAAGTTAATTAATAAGCTAAATAATATATGCACCTACACACATGCATCTAAATATCTTGAATATCTTTTCTTAATTATATTACGTTATACGTATGGGCAAGAGAAAATCAAGGATTAGGGGTCATTATTAAGATGTGGATATTATTATATATACATTAAAATGATACATAACCTAAATTTGTATTATCACTCTTAAATTTATTGTATTTTGACACTTTTAACTAAAGAATTATTCACGGAATCATAATTATTTTCGATTAGAATTATATATAAAAACAAGTTTAAACAAAGTAAAAGGACATATATACTAAATTAGATTAACATAGCATATAATTGACACAAATTGTTACATTTGCCTCTAGTTGTCTTGTCCCTATGAATAAGGAAAAATTTGAAGAAAAAATTAATTAAAACAAAGGGTGTGGGGTTTGATAGGTTTTGACTATGTGTAATATTTAGGGATTGGTTGGCCAACAAAATAATGCTTGAGGTGGGGTCATCTTGTATTTATTTTATAAAAATTCTATGTAGCCTATAGTTTATTTTGGATAAGATGTTGAAATAATTTATAATTAAATTAATAAATAAATAAAAAAAAAGAGATTAGTGTGGATTTTAAAATTATGAATGTAGCTTCATAAAGGTTGTCACCAAACTTTGGCACTTTTGCCAGGAGAAAAATAAATTTAGCTTTGCGAGTCGAGTTATTAATAATCTGTTTGGTCAAGTTTTAAAAAATAAAAAACAGTTTTCCGAAAAAAAATTGAGAGGGTTTAAATGTTTAATATAACAAGTTTTATTTTAAGAAAAAAATGTTTTTGATTTGTAAAGAAATATTTTTTCAAAAGTAAAAAAGAAACAACTTCTCATCAATCCTCATAATTTTAACATTTTTTTCTAAAATTGATCAACACTTGCTAAAAGTATTTTTTAAAATTAATTAATAAAATACAAATTGCTATTTTTCCAAATTAATTTTTCAAAAAAACAATTCAACTTTTCAAAACAAGCAAACTTTTAAAAGTTTGACCAAAATTAGGGTGTTCTTTTATTTATAAGATTGTTTAGCCTATAGTTTATTTGGATGATGTTGAAATAATATTTTATAAAATAAAAAAATAAATAGGAATAGATTAGTGTGGAATTTAACAAATTTAGCTTCTCAAAGGTTGTCACCAAACTTTGGCATTTTGCCAGGAGAAAACCAAATATAGCCTGCAAGTCAAGCAACTAAGATATTGATCTCATATTTTAGAGAGATTTATGAGAAAAAAATATTTTTTTTAAATAAAAAAAATCTTGGGCAGGAGAAAAGTTCAAAATAAAAGGAAAGTAACAGACAAGAACTTGTGAGATACACTCCGATCTTATCTATCGTGATTTCTAAAAAGTTATATCAATCGAACAAATATTTAATGAAGACAGATTTATAACATAAAAATGAAGATAAAATAATCAATAATATATATTTTAGTTAATATTTTCTTAATACAGATATAAAAAAATAATAATAATAATTTGAGATGAAGAAAGTAGCTATTATTATTATTAGTAGCTAGAAAATAATAAATTTGATTTCGACCTTTTGAAAAATTCAAACCTCTAATTGTTATTACTATTATTGTCTATTGATGTTTCATAAAAGGACAAAGTAATATGCTTGCACAAATGGTCCCAAATTTATTTTTTCCATTTGGCAAAAAATGTTGAAATTTTTTTTTAATATCTAAAAAAAAATTGGTTACTAATCCAAAAAAAAAAAGACATCCTTAATTATATAACAAGTTCTTAAAAATGAGCTCGCTAATGTGCAAATTTACACTTAATTAAATTTAAATATAATATCAAATATCGAATATGAAAGAAAAAAATCACTCGTAAAACACAAATATATTGGAAATCAAATGAGTATGATAAGTGATAAGAAGGACAATTTGGGACCCTTGAGAAAACTCTATAATTATGATGGGATGTGTAAATATATTTACAAATTATAAAGTACTATCAAAATACTATACTTGGATTTTGATGCCTCAACAACCTTATTAGAAATGAGGGGTATGAAAAAAGGAAATAAAGGAAATTAAGAGGACCCCACATGCAAATTTTCATTTACAAAACCTCCTTCAAATGCAATAATTTTGGGTAAAAATTTATGTGTACTACATTTACATCAAAGTTTATATATGCAAAATAAGTTTTTGTAGTGTTCATAGATTTTTAGCTTTAATTATGATTAATTATATATATTCTCACTTCTAAAATCATTTAGTCCTATAAATATCACACAATTTAAACTAATCATTCAGCATAAATACTATTTATCATTGTTTGAACATAAACTAAACTTGAAGCATCAAAAAACAATAAAAATAAAAGTTTTTATAGAAGGTTAAAACAAATATAATAGCGATTGAATCCCTTTACAAAATTCGTCAACGATTTCTGGTGAAACACATCCTCCAAGTTCTTGGAACTACAGTTGGGTCCTATGTATATGAATTTTTTTTTAATCCTTAAAATGTAGGAATTCCATATTTAAATTTTCTTCTGTGGCCATGATATTTCAACTTCAATATGTCTACATGAATTGTCAATTTACTTTTAACAAAAATATTAATCACTAATTAGACTCGATAAGGCCATATTCCTAGGTGGAAAATGATAGATAGCCAATAATAACGTGTTTTAGTGATTGTTACGTATTATTTTATAATATATTATATTAATTATATAAAAATAGAAATAAAAAATGAATGATTTTATGATTTTCAAACTAGATGAACCTGATTAACTTGGTATTGACTTAGTAATGCTTTCCAGGTGTCGATTTTTAAATTCTTGATCACATATAATACCATAATTTTATTAAAACAAGAATCATATAATAAGATTTCAATTTGACCTGTTAAATATTTTTTAATTCCTTGTAATGCTATAATATAATAAGATTTCAATTATGTACTAAGTAATGGAACAAATATTCAAAGATTAATTTATGCTTGGATAAAGAAGATAGTAATATATATCAATATTTAAATGCATAATTATGAGATTAGGATTTCGAGGGGATTGATTTTCTTAGATCTAATTATGAAATTTGGGTCCCAATAATTTCATTATTGTTCCTTTTTTCCCTATATATAAAGTGTGCAACTTTACCTTAACGTACAAAAGGTAAAACAAGGTGAATTAAAGATAAGTAGTACTATTCTTTTTATTCTATATGTTATTAAATAATTACATTAAAATTTAATTATATTTAGATTGTATAGTACAAGATTTATTTTTAGAATATTTAATTTGATTATACTTTTTTTTCTTATAAATTTAAAATCGATATTATAATTAAAGATGAAAAAATCTTAAGCATATCTGAATACGATTAATATTGACAAAGACAAGTAGTAGTCTATTTAATCACAATCCCATGTTCTTAAAAGTCTATAAAGAAAAAAAAAAAGATGATTTGATGAGTAGTGATAAAGAAAGAGGTTCTATCATTTCAAGAAACAATCATAAAAAATATTGTGTTATCAATACTATTGTCTCTTTAAAGTTCCTACATAGAAAGAGAAATCACCATTTTTATTTTTATCATTACAATTACTAGTTACAATTTATTTTTTTTTAAAAATAGTTTTTTATTTTATTTGTTACTTTTGGGGTCTAATTTTGTTTTAATGGGTGGTTTACTTTTGCAAACTTTAGGCTTTTGATAGCTTTACAATTATACATTACTAACAAATCTTTGTGGTCCAAATTACTATAACATATTTTTTACAAGAGTTCAAATAACTTTAAAAAAGATATAGTATATAGTAAGTATCTTTCATTCTTTTAACTTCTAATGCCTCAATTTTGAATTTTGAAAAATTAAGTTATTTCATTTTAGTAGGTAATTGACATTTATGTCTTTATTTTGTGTCTAATTATTTATATTTGACATATTAAAATTACAATTTATAATTTTTACGCGTAAATGTATATGATCTATTCAATTATTTTATGTTTACCATTTTTTTGGTTTCAATATTAATAGGAGATTTATATTTCTTAAATTGAAATTGACATTTTATGAGTGATTAATTTGTTAATATGATAATTATTTATCCTCAAATAATTCAAATGAAAAAATAGCAAACACGATAACAAAATTGTTCTTCTTCTAATAATTAGTTCCAAGGTCATAAAAAAATATTATCAGACAATTACTTAATTGACTGTCACGACCCAAAATGGGTCGCGAGTGGCACCCACACTTATCCTACTATGTGAGCGAACCAACCAATCTAATCCCAATTCTTATCAATATTTCAACCATAATAAAACAGAAAAATAAAATGCGGAAGACTTATAACTCATTAACGGAAACAATTAGTAACTTCTAAAATTTAATACTTATCATCCCCAAAATCTGAAAGTCATCACCACAAGAACATCTATCCTCAAATTACTAAATCTAAGAATATCTAGGAAGCTAAAATAAATAAAAAGCTAGTCCATGCCAGAACTTCAAGGCATCAAGACATGAAGAAGAAGATCCAGTCCAAGC
>NC_028645.1:80229622-80241572 GCF_001406875.1 Solanum pennellii
TCATCTTTCCAACCCACTACAATTACATAATCACATCATGCAAGCATACAATTAAGCATATAGAAGACATTACAATACTACCCAATACATATCATTCGCTATTAAGAGTTTACTATGAAATAGCATAAACCATGACCTACCTCCACCGAAGAATTCGTGATCACGCTAGCTACTCCTCAAAATCTTTGCTTTCCTCTTCGTTCTCTCTTCTCTCGCGCGTTCGTTCTCTCTTCTTTCTCTCTCTGTTCTTTCTATTTTTCTTATTCAAACCCTTTTTCTTTTACCCTAATTGTCATATAATTAAGTATAAAAGATGATAAAAATAACCCACTTTTTATTTCAAGGTTATCTCCTTTAACCCCCAAGTAATTGAATTATTAACATTAACCCACTAACTTTATAATTATAAGCATGAATAGTCCAAAACGCCCCTTTAAAAACTTAAGCAGAATTCCGACCCAGTCAGGGTTACGCAGTCTGTGACGGTCCGTCACGACTGTGACGGTCCGTCACGACTGTGACGGTCCGTACTGCATGTCCGTCACAAAGTTCAGAGAGTCAATTCTGTGGAAGGATCTGTGACGGTCCGTCGTGCCAACGACGGTCCGTCCTGCCATTCCGTCGTGAAGTTCAGAGAGTCGATCTCAGTACCCAAATTTTCAGAATCTAAGTGTTTTGGAACGAGACCCCCTCGACGGTCCGTCGTGCCCACGACGGTCCGTCGTGGAATCCGTCGACCCTGACAGTTATTACCAGAATAAACTCTACTGCTCAAAACGACTAAACAGGTCGTTACATTGACACAATTATATAATAATTCAAGGATATAATGGGAAAGAAACTTCTGATATAATTTTAACTCAAACACAAGATGAGATGAAAAATAATAAATCAAACACTTTGATAAAAATAACTCGTGTATTACCAATCCATGCACTATTAATATTTGGATTACTAATTCATGCATGATTAATTGTTGTACCAAACGATTCTTCAGTGATTCCAAAATAAATAGTATCAACTATTATAACGGATTTATTTGCATATTACTACGTCAAGTCAAGGTCTTCGAATTTTAGGGATTGACTAATTAGTTGTCAAATATTTTTGTACGCACCTACCATCTTTTATTTTTTATTAGGAAAAATATTTGACTTTTATTCTAATAAAAATAAATCTATTTTATTATTTCACCTTGTCGAAATTCTTAAAGTACACCTCATTTCATCGCCAAATTAATTAAAGTTTATTTTTAGTTTAAATGCCAATGTTAAAAAGTGCTTGACTAATAGTTGAAAACTATATTATGTATCACGACTTAAGTTCATGATGTGTATTATTTGTTTTAAACTTAAAATTGTATAAATTATTATTTTAGTTTGTGCCCTATATCGAGCTCCAATAGTTTGTATCGTGCATCTGAATTTGAATTGTGTTTTTGTACATTTTTTTTTCCACTTTTATCTCTTATTTTGATGTCAATTTGTCTGAAATATCACGTGCAATTCATCTTTAAAAGCTTTACAGCGTAAAAGTCAGTCAATCCAACTTCAACCACCCTCATCACCTTCGCCTCTCTGTTTGAAGCGTCACATACATTCCCCTTTAGGGACTCAACGTTCTCATTGATGTTTTCTCCATCACCATATTAAGGGAGTACAAGCTCTAATACCATAATTTGCATGACTCAAGTGTATGACACTTTGTATATAGGCCTTCGAATTATGTTATATCGAGCTTTAAAAGCATGTATTCCATATAACATTGTGGTATATTGTATAAAGCTCCTTACGTTCCTCTCTCATTTAATCTGAAATGTGTAAGATGTCATGTGCAATTTTTTTTCAAGAATTTGTTAGTCCTACTTACCCATCCTCAACAGCGTACCTCTTTGTTAGTAGCATCACATTATATCATACAAAGTGAATTGTTGAAATATCTCACATTATACGGCATATATGTACCTGCTATAAATATTAGATTTTGAAATTAAAATAACTTTGTAATTGTTTGAAAGAACAAATTCATCTCATGATAAATTTTGTGTCTTCAACTAATCAAAATACAAATTTATTATTAATTATCCCATGTTATTTCATCAACTAAACATTATTTCATCTACCTTTATATAAAGTTGTCTAAATTTCAAGATTAATTTTTTCGCGAATTAAATGACATTTTAAAATATTATTAGTACGTGTTACACGTGTGGTTTAGTGTGTGAAGACATTGTCATTGATAGGGAACCACACTGATGTTTGAAATGATAGGTTTCTATTCCAAATTCACACGTAACAACTTCTGTTGCCACAAAATCGTACGTTGTCTTTTAGTGGCTTAGTGGATCGATATTTCTTCTGTTTATTTTTATTTATTATGTTTTTAAAAGAAAATACTTTGATATATATCATATTTTATTTAATAAATAAGATCATAATTTTTTTTAAAAGAAAATTTTTATTTTTATGTCGTATGGAATCAAATTGAATAAATAAATTGAAATGATAGTAATAGTTTATGTTAAAGAATGACAAAAGTCACATATTGGGTTAACGAGATGGGTGGACTCCTTATAAGGCTTGAATAATCCTACTTCTTTTAACCTAGCTTTTGCGTGTGAGTTAAGCCTAAGACCTAATTTAACATGGTATCAGAGTAGGGCCTGTGTCAATCAACGTTGCGGCCCCCAAAATTAAAATGTCCACGCACCAAATGCTAAGTATTGGGCGTGAGGTGTGATGTTAATGAATGACAAAAGTCCCACGTCGATGGATAATGAGATGGGTGGACTCCTTATAAATTAAATTAGACCTAAGACTTAATTTAACCGATTAAATTCACATGTAGCTCCCACATTATGGGCCCCAATAGCCTTACCTGAAATTGGAGTATATCAACAAATTTTTGGGCCCAAACGTCATCCAATAATACTCATGGCCCATATAACTATTAAAATCTTTTTTTTTCTTCAATTATTTTAAAATAAATTTTCTCAAAATTAAATACAAACACCCATGCATAGGTGAAAATAGGGGCTGATGTCATCAGATTAATAAAAAACCCCTATTACCAAAGGCGTTACACGTCCCAAACAAATTTATAAAGTTTTTTAATTTTTATTTTATGCTAAGTCGCGGACAGATTCATAATTTAAAATTTATAAAAAAAATTATTTTATTTTTATTGTAAGTCGAATGTGTCTAAGAGTTATTTAGACTTTTAAATTGTTTATTTTATTTTATAATATTTATTAACCTGAAATAACATTATAGTCTTTAACTTCAGATGTTTCAAGATACTAAATACTCTTTATCATTAAAATTTTGTCAAAAGAACATTCATCTACATTTGATGAGTTGTATAAATAAATAAATTTATTTCAAATAAAGAAAACAATTCATGGATTATGGATATCTATTACCACAAGAATATATATAATGAATGGACCAATGATAAACGAATTTATTTTACATATTTAATTTAATTGAATGATATAGAATGGACCAAACGAAATTAAATGAATTTTATAGCACATTGAGAAAAAAGAAAATTGTAATAAAAATAAAAACAGCTAGAAAAGGCAAAGGGGTGGTCCTTTTAAAGTTATAAAAATAAATGGATATTTGGCTAACAAATAATTATTATATCTTTATCAATCTTTTTTTTTTTTTAACTCTTTTATTTTCTTACTGAATAAATTGTACACAAATTTTAACTTTTCTGATTTTGTATTTTTTGGAAGTTAACTTTGCCTGCCAGTCATGTTTTCTTTATAAGAGAACAATCACAAAAAAGAAAGAGCCTTGTGGACCCTCTTTTCTTCTTTGTTGGTCGGCAGTGGACCCCACACTCAAATATTTTAAGATGAATTTGATACGGAGTAAAATATTTTTCAAGTGATTCTGTTTACTTATTTTTAATGTTTGATATATAATCTAAGTAAATATCACGGAAGTAAAGCGTGAAGGTAAGCGTAATAGATATGAACATTATAGAAGTGAGAATAAAGATAAAATGTGCTACAGTGTAGCCGGTAGGATCGAGCTATAATGATATCAAACTGTCCATATCACCCGTTGAACACCTTTAGTTAGAAATTTACACTGTATATCAATAAAATTTTATAATATATATATATTATTAAGGACATACCAATTAAAAATAAAAAAAATTATCTAATTAAAAATAAAAGAAAATTATAGTGAAGTGGCTAGGGTGGTCATAAAACTACATGATGCCTAGGTTCAATTTATGGAGTCATGTAGGTAACGTTTTTGTGATTTCCCTATTTTTACTTTTTTTAATAGTAGTTTATTTTAAATAAAATATTTGTTAGTTTTATTAAAAATATTCTTATATTTAGTTACGCATTGCTTATTTTGATATATTTTTTGGTACATTAAATTATCAGTCCTTTTTAATTTTTAATATCTAAAGTTTCGATATTCTTTATGAAATTTTGGACTATGCTATTGATGGCCGAGAAAGATAATTATGAAATGTTATTTGTGCTAAAATAAAAGTGTTTATGATAAAAATATTAAAATAGTTTTTGTATGTTATAAGCCTATAGAACGACACATCAAATCTAATTTGAATAACTAAAAATAGTTTTAAATTTGTTAAATACAAACACGCAACACACAAATACAGTAATATTATAACCAAAAAAAGTATAAATTATTTTGAGACGTCAGAAATAAAATAATATCGTAAATATTATTATTTAATAATAGTGTTCCAATTATTTGCATAATTTCAGGTTTACTCTATGTTTTTAATTATAAAAACATTTTGGAAGGTGACTTGCCGGTCAATATATTCTCGTAGATTCAAGATTATTGGTCTATCGGCTTGACATTTTATTTACAATAGGTACTATATTTTTAATATTTGGATAGTTAGAGAAAAAATTTTCGAATAAAATGATTTTAAAAAATACAATATATTCGGTCTTACTTCTATTTTTTGAAGATAGAAATTATTTCTGATATATCCTCTGAGTTGTGTAAACAATAATTTATACTTCGTTAAAAAAGTGGTATTCTTGGGGAATCATATTTTTATATGAAGAAATTGAATTATCACATGTAAAATACACCATTTTATAAAATAAAGTTGTTAGTATTTGGCTTTTGTAATTGAGTAAAGTGCAATGTACTTGAATGACCTTTAACTTTTAGCCATGGACCCTAACAAATATTGGAATCAAAAATAAAATTTAAATTTAAAACATTACCTCTATTGTCAAGCAACCAATGCAATGGTCAAGGTATCTATTCAACAATTTTTATTTTATTTGACCAAATACTCAATCAATGCTAAATTAAATCTTTTGGGTTTTAACTTGACCAATAATGCACTGAAAATTAATTGTAGTATCCTACATTCATTAAATTCAAAGGTCTTCAAAAAAGAAAAAATAGGTGAGTGTGAAATATAAAGAATATCAATCTTACAACTAATTTTTTATTTTTTTAAAAAAATAAATAATATGTCACCAACAATAATTTTTATCAATCAAGGTCTATCGAAAATAATTAATTTATCCTCCTCAAACTTTTTTTGTGAGATCATATTTAATATGTTACTGTACTAATATTTTTCAATCAGCGATATATGATGAAAATCAATCTATAATTTTTATTTTATTGACATAAACTTGTGAAAAAGTTTTAAAATAACAAAACATTGAGAAATCTTATGATGTTTTAATCTTTGTTATAGAAAAAATCAATAATAGTAAAAAATGCATTTTTTTTCTTGTAACAATTTTCTATCGAATTTCACTTTTTAACTTTCTAACTCAAATTACGTGTCTTTTTGAACAAACTAGTTTGTACCTCAATATATATTATTTGTGATCCTACTTCCAAATAATTCTATAACTCTTAACTCACATTTGAAATAAAAGAAATATCATTATAGAAAAGGTATGTAATACCAAAAAGATAAATGGCGCTTACATATATATATATATATATATATATATATGTCTCTTTCTTTGGTTTTGTATAATTTCAACATTAAATCTTATCGGGATAAAAGAAAATGTGTATATATAAATAATGTATACATGCAGGAGCGGCTCTAGTAAATTGGTGGCCAAATCAAATTCAAATGGAGGTCTTAAATTTGAATATATATTTTTATAAAGTTTATTATAGTCAATAATTTAGTCTTTCTTGAGACATAGTATTTATAATTTGTCAAACTTCTATCACTTCTTTACTATTTTATATAAAAAAATAATTCTACAAATAATACTCGATATTATTTTTTTATAAAATAATTATAAACTATTATTTTTTTTAAAAAAATGAGGCCCCTCAAATTTGGGAGCCTAAGGCAAATACTTTTTTTGCAAAGCTGTAGAGCCGCCCCTGTATACATGTAAATTTACATGGGCAATTTTACATATACATAGATATATATGTAGTATTTTATACGTATATATATAATATACATGTATGTGTAGGAACAAAATTCTATCCATTTGGTCAAGGCCAAGTTAAATGTTCATTAACAATGATGGGGTTATAATGCAATAATTCTATATAGAATATGGTCCCAATAATTATATATACTACTAGTAGGATTGTAGGGCTTCTTTTGTTACTAATATCAAAAACAGAGAGAATGTAATGTCCATGACGCACTTAAAATTGACAAAAATAAAGCTAATTTCCAGCAAAAATATAATCAAAATCATTTGATTGAAAATAATGATGTAACAGTTGACTGTGACATTTAAGCGAAAATAAATAAAATGAATTATTAAACAAGTGAATTGAAAAAATGATTTTCTTGTATCGAAGCGGTAATGATTGGGTTCTATCGTTATAAAAAAAATTAACGGAAAAAAACTTTGAGTTGAAATTTTTTTTATAGTAAATTAGAATTTCCCAACTTAGTCCATATTTGGACGAAATCGGAGTCATCAAATTTTAGAAAAATCTGATAGCAATTGGAGGATCTAGTTATGAATTTGATTACATGAGAAGATAAATAAGTCGTTAAACAACTCGTGTGACTTTACATAATTGAATTCAGACGAGTAAAACTCTCGAAATCGATTAGCGTGATCAATAACAAATTAACCTGAATAACTTATCGTATTAAAAATGCATTAACTATTTTTTTATAATAAATCTATCATTTCAATAAAGGCCGCGCTACTCTCGTGCTACTGTGTATATCAATAAGTATCAATCAAAAATAAGAACATCAAATAACTAGACAGTTGTACATACAAATTTGACCAAAATGAATTATCTTATTCAGAGTGCACTAAACATCTTTTAAAATAAATTTATCCCTTAAAAAAAAGTCGCGCATATATATGTATATATATATATAATCACGCTAAAATCAATAAACATTTATCGCAAAATAAAATATCAAACAAAAATAAATAAAGAGTTGAACTTACAAATTTGACCCAAATAATATATCATATTAAGAATGCATAATGAAAAAAAATTGCACTTATAGTCAGTATCGTTATTTTATATTTGATGATCATGTTGATATCAATAAACACGTAATGCAAAATATAATGTATAAAAAAAGAAGTTGAAGTAACAAATGTGATCCAAATAATTTATCGTATCAAAGATATATTGCGTATCCTGTAGATTTCTTTATAATTTTAATTAAAAAAACTTGTATTTAAGTTAATATCAATTATTTTTTGATTGTAATATAATCAACAAATATAAATTCAAAATAGAATATTAGTAAAAAATGAATTGAATTAACAGATCTAATCGAAATAAATATTGTACTAATAAGGCATTAATTATTTTTTACGAGTTTATTTTTTCAGTGCAAATTCGTAATTGAAATTAATGTAATTAATTATTTTTTACAAATTAATTCTTTCAGTCAGAAGGCATAATTATAGTTACTGCAGTTAATAATTTTTTTGACGATTGTACAAATCTTAACTCCACATATAAGAATCGTAATTATAATACTAATTAACATACCATCATTTATTTTATGATTGTGATTAATCAACAAATACATATTGCAAAATAAAATATCAATAAAAATTAATTGAACTAATAAATTTAATCGAAATAAATATTGTGTGAATGATGCATTAATTATTTTTTACGAATTTATTCTTTCAATAAAAAGACGTAGTTGAAGTTAATGTAACTAATTATTTTTTACGAGTTTATTCTTTCAATCAAAAGTCAAAATTATAGTTATTGTTATTAACTATTCTCTTACTATCGTGCAAATCATAACTCCACATATAAAAAATCATAATTATAATTATGGTTATAGTTATTGCGAGTAACTATTTTTTATGGGCGTATTATAACTCTACATATACAAAATTGTAATTATAATTACTGTAATTAACTATTTTTTTATCGTACTGATTCATAACTTTATATATATAAAATTGTGGTTGTAGTTACTAATTATATGAAATTTGCGAACACAATCATTTACTTATAAGCTTTATTTAATTTGAATAAACAAACGAACAAAATAATTTATTTATAATTTAAATCTAAAATAATGTCATTGCAACTTTTTATGTGCTATTTTCGTGTCACTTGTGTTATTTAGCGAAAATAATAACATCAAAATAAAAAATTAAGAGTGGAACAAACAAATAACCCAAATAATTCATCGTATTAAGAATGAATTAGTTTTCTTTTTTAATAAATCTATCATTTAAATTAAGATAGTGATATTCTCGTGCTTCTTGGGTATTTCAATAAATATCTATCTAAAAATAAACACGTTTGTGCACGCATGCATACAATAATTTTAATGATCGTGATAAAAATAATAAACATCTAGAACAAAATAAAATATCAAACAAAAACAAATAAAGAGTTGACCCTACAAATTTGACCAAACTAATATATCATATTAAGAATGCATTTATAATCTTTTTAGATATATTTATCATTTCAAATAAAAAAATAACACTTATAATTGATGTCGTTATTTTTTTTTCTTATTTTGATGACCGTGCTAATATCAATAAACATCTAATGCAAAATATATGTATTGAAAAAAGAAGTTGGAAAAAACAAAGTCAGTCCTAATAATTTATCGCATTAAATATACATTTATTATCTTGTAAATAACTTTATAATTTTAATAAAAAACTTTTACTTAGGTTAATATCATTTATTTTATGATTGTGATATAATCCACAAATGTATGTTGCAAAATAAAATATCAATAAAAAACGAGTTGAACTAACATATTTAATCGACATAAATATTGTACTAATGAAGCACTAATTATTTTTTTACGAGTTTATTCTTTCAATAAAAAGTCATATATTAATTATTTTTTACGAGTTTATTCTTTTAATCAAAAGTCACAATTAAAGTTAATGTAATTATTTATTTTTTACGAGGTTATTCTTTCAGTCACAAGTCATAATTTGCAAAGTATCAATAAAAAATGAATTAAAACAATAGATTAATCGAAATAAATATCGTACTAATGAAGCATTAATAATTTTTTAAAAATTTATTATTTCTGTAAAAAGTTGTAATTGAAGTTAATGTCATTAATTATTTTTTACGAGTTTATTCTTTCAATCAAAAGTTACAACAATAGTTATTATAATTAACTATTTTTTTACAAATCGTACAAATTATAACTTCAGATATAAAAAGTCGTAATTATAATTATAGTTACTGTGAATAACTATTTTTTTAATGATTGTATTATAATTCTATATATAAAAAATTGTAATTGTAATTACTGTGATAAACTA
This sequence comes from Solanum pennellii, assembly GCF_001406875.1. Classification (NCBI taxonomy): domain Eukaryota; kingdom Viridiplantae; phylum Streptophyta; class Magnoliopsida; order Solanales; family Solanaceae; genus Solanum; species Solanum pennellii. The sequence continues at coordinate 80,239,386 of NC_028645.1, forward strand.
TTTCTTTGGTCGTACTAAATCATAACTCTACACATATAGAGTAGTAGTTGTATTTATGAATTAACATATGAAAATAGCGAACACAATCATTTACTTTTAAATTTTATTTAATTTGAACAAACGAACGAACACAATAATTTACTTATAATTTAAATCTAAAGTAAAAACATTGCTACTTTTTATATGCTATTCTCGTGTCACTTATGTTATTTAACGAAAAATAATAACATCAAACTAAAAAAATTTAGAGTGGAAAAAGCAAATTAACCCAAATAATCTATCATATTAAGAATGCATTAATTATCTTTTTTAATAAATCTAAAATTTCAATAAAGGTCGTGCTGTTATCGTGTTTTTTGGTATTTTGATAAATATTTAAAATATACACACACGCACGCATACATACACGCACGCATACAAAACTTTAATGATCGTGCTAAAAATACAATAAAGGTCGTGCTGTTATCGTGTTTCTTGGTATTTTGATAAATATCTAAAATATACACACACGCACGCATATGCGCACGCATACATACACGCACGCATACAAGACTTTAATGATCGTGCTAAAAATATTAAACATCTGTCGCAAAATACAATATCAAACAAAACAAATTAGGAGTTTAACTTGCAAATTTGATTCAAATAATTTATCGTATTAAGAATGCATTTATAATGTTTTTAGATATATTTATCATTTCAATTTAAGAAAAACAAACTTATAATTGATCTCGTTATTTTTGTTTTTTTTTCATGATCATGCTAATATCAACAAACATCTAATGTCAAAATATATGTATAAAAAAGGAAGTTGGGGTAACAAATTCGATGCAAATAATTTATCGCATTAAAGATACATTCATCATCTTATAAATAACTTTATAATTTTAATAAAAACTTGTACGTTAGTTAATACCATATATTTTATGATTGTGATATAATCAACAAATATATATTGCAAAATATATCAATAAAAAACAAGTTGAACTAACAAATCGAAATAAATATCGTACTAATCAGATATTTATTATTTTTTACGAATTTATTCTTTCACCAAAAACTTATAATTGAAGTTAAATGTAATTAATTATTTTTCCGTGTCTATTTTTTCTGTCAAAAGTCATAATAATAGTTATTATAATTAACTATTTTTTTAACGATCGTACAAGTCATAACTCAATATATAAAAAGCCGTAATTATCATTACTAATCACCATAATATCATTTATTTTATGACTCTGTAATCAACAAATATACTTCAAAATAAAATATCAATAAAAGTATTTGAATTAACAGATTTAATCGATATAAATATAGTACTAATGAGACTTTAATTATTTATTTAGAGTTTATTCTTTAAGTAAAAAGTCGTAGTTGAAGTTAATATAATTAATTTTGCTTTACATGTTTATTATTTCAGTCAAAAATTATAATTATAGTTCATGTAATTAACTAACTTTTTGACAGTCATACATATTGTAGCTCCACTTGTTAAAATCATAATTATAATTACTAATTAATATAATATCATTTATTTTATGATTGTGATATATCAACAAATATATATTGCAAAATAGAATATCAATAAAAAATGAATCGAACTAACAAATTTAATCGAAATAAATATTGTACTAATAAGGCATTGATTATTTTTACGAATTTATTTTTCACTGAAAATTCTTAATTGAAGTTAATGTAATTAATTATTTCCTACGAATTTATTCTTTTAGCTAAAAGGCATAATTATAGTTACTATAGTTAATTAACTTTTTGACAATCGTACAAATCATAACTCCACATATAAAAAGTCGTAATTATGCTTGCTAATTAACATACCATCATTTATTTTATGAATGTGAATAATCAACAAATACATATTGCAAAATAAAATATCAATAAAACACGAATTAAACTAACAGATTTAATCAAATTAAATATTGTATTAATGGGAAATTAATTAGTTTTTACGAATTTATACTTTAGTAAAAAGTCGTAGTTGAAGTTAATGTAATTAATTATTATTTATGCGTTTATTCTTTCAGTCAAAAGTCATAATTATAGTTACTGTGATTGACTAACTTTTTGACGATCATACGAATAATAACTCCACATATAAAAAGTTATAATTATAACTGCTAGTTCACATACAATCAGTTATTTTATGATTTTGAATGATCAATATATATA